>NW_027137626.1:310607-474616 GCF_001692895.1 Cenococcum geophilum 1.58
AANNTATTTACTATNNAACNTTAATANAAGCTNTANANTATATATAAAAGTCTAAATCTAAATTATTAGAATTTATTATTAAGTGGTTGTTAAGATATTAAGGTATGAATTCTCGAATTTTTGGTGGGGTTTTGACGTGGGCCACTTGCATACCGACTACGTTAGTCGTTATTAGTAAGTCACCCTATGTGACTAGTAATTAGATTTATTATTAAATTAGGTTATATTAGTATAGACCTAAAGAAAGTTAAAGCTATAGTAAGTTAGTAAAAACTAGAGAATATAATATAGTTAATATTATTTTTAGGGTTTTATAACTACTATAAGAGATTTATAGTATAGTAGTTAATAAGTATTAAGCTATTTATAAGACTAATAAAAAAAAGGAGGAATTATAGATATAGGGAAATAAATAAAAGGAGTTATTTTAAAAACTTAAAATAAAGTTTACCTAAGAACTAACCCTTAAAATCTACTAATTAGGATTAGAGACAATTGTAGAAATGGAGATATTAGACTTTATACTAGAAGTATATTTACTATAAAAGTATAGGAATACATAACACCTAGTAGTATACTATAGTTAGAAAATAATACTACTAGAGTTAAACTATAATATCTATAATAAGGAGTTATTAGGTATAGTTATAGTACTTAAAAAATAGAGAGTATTCTTATAAGGTATAGAAAAACTATTTATAGTTAAGACGGATTATAAGAACTTAATAGGGTTCCTAATAATAAAAGAGCTTAATTAAAGATAAGTTAAATAGGCAGAGATACTTATAAAATACTATTTTAAGATTTAATATATTAAAGGCACTAAGAGTATAAGGGTAAACGCGCTTAGTAGAAAAACTAAACTATAAAATAATAAGAAACTATTAGAGGTAATACTACGTAAAGATAGTAATAGATTAATTAGGTATAACTACCCTAAGATTATAGTAACTTAAGAGCATGAGCTACTAGAAAGTAATTAGATTAGAAGAATTTAAAAGGTATAATTTAAGAACCTAAATATAGAGTAGTACAAAAACTAAAAAGTAATGTATATGCTAAAGAATATTATAAAAGAGTTTATTAGGGAATTCTATAAGGGAATAATATAGGGATATAATAGAGCTATAGGCTTAATATTAAAACTCTAAGAGGAGTATATTATTAATAGAATTTAGGGCTTAGTAAGAGAAGTTATAAAAGAATATTTAGATTGCTAAAGGAATAAACTAATAAGGTATAAGCTATATAAAAAGCTATAACCTATTAAAATACTAAAACGTCTATAGAAAATAATATTATAAAACTTTATTATAAAGTTACTAAAATTAAAGGACCTTATTACCGGATAGGAGTATATTATAATCCTTATAATAATAGATAAGTTAATTAAGTAGGGCTATTTTATAGCATCTATAGAAGAATTCTTAGTAGAAGATATTACTAGAATCTATATTAAAGAAGTGTTTATAAGATATAGAGCACCTAGTAAAATTATATTAGATAAAAATCTAAGATTTATAGCAGCATTTTAAAAGGTATTTTTAGCGGAATAAGGAGTTCGCGTAGTAATATTAACGGTATATTATCCGTAAATAAATAGGTAAACAGAAAAATTAAATTAGATACTAGAATAGTATCTAAGATATTATATTAATTATATATAGAATAATTAGGTATCATTATTACTAGTTATATAGTTTATATATAATATAATACTATAAGAGGGCATAGAGATATTACTATTTTAGGCGAATTACGAATATAAGCCTAAAATATTGTTATTACCATAATAAGTAAAGAAAATAAGTATAACGGTAAAATAAAGAATAAAGACTCTAATAAATCTTTATAGGAACCTCTATTTTATAGCTAAAATAGTATAAGAAAAAATAAAAAAATACTATAATGCTAAAAAATCTAAGGGACCGGATTTAAAGGAGGGGGATAAAGTATAGCTATTATATAAAAATTTTACGAGTTAATAACTAAGCAAGAAGTTAAATTATATTACACTAGGACTATTTAAAATTATAGCAAAGATTTTAGAAGTTAAGTATAGACTTAACTTACTAGGAAAGATAAAAATTTACCTTATATAGTATATCGCGATACTAGAGCTAGTATATAGAAATATAAAGCTACTAGTTTATAAAGTAGATATATATAAAGAATAAGAGGAAAATAAATAGTAAGTTTTAAAGATTGTTAGTTATAAAGATATTAATAATAAAATATAGTATAGAGTAAAGTAGATAGGCTATAAAGAGACTACCTAAAAGCCATTATAAAACCTAAAGAAAGCTATAGGAAAGGTATAGGAGTATTAAAAGAGAAAGGGTTAGGTAATATTAAGAAGGAGCTAAAGATAAAAGGATTAGTTAAAGGTAATAGATAAGCTAAAATATTTAGGGGATCTACCACTAGCGTATAAGCTATTTTAGCCTCTTCTTAATTAAAATCCTTTTTAGCCTTCTTAGCCTTAAGCTTAGAGAGACCTTATTTTACTAAATATTACTTTTTAAAACGTACCCTTTTATAAACCTTTAATAAATAAAATAACTAAGTATAAGTATTAAGTTAAGCCTTTAAAGCCCGAGATACCTTATTAAAATAATATTAAACTTTAGTAAGGGCCTCGGCCAGCTTACTCTCTAGTTTTTTTAGCCACTACTAATATATAAAACCTTAAGATAGATGAAATAAGAAACTAAAAGGTTATAAAAAATAATAAAATATATATACTTAGCGTTAAAGACGGATTAAATATTATAAAACGATTATATATTTACTTGCGTATACTTAGTATATAAAGAAGGTTAGTAACTAAATAAAGCTACGATTATAATATATACTAACTTCTTCTCCGTATAATAAGAATAGGATAGTATAACTTTACTAGGTAAAAGAATAAATATTACTAGCTAGTTATAATAATTAAACGTAAAGAATTTAATAAAAGGTATTAAGAATAATAAAGGTTACTAAATTAAAGATGGGAATGCTATACCTCTAATAAATAACCTAGAGATAGAAGATATCTTTAAGGATAAGGATAGAGAGGAGGGGGATAATATTATAAACCTTATATCGGCAGTAGTTATACTACTAAGAAGAAATATAAATAAGTTAGTTAGGGTAATATAGGAGGCGCTAAAACCAATTAAGCTATAGGATAAGGGGTAGCTAAGTTATATAGCTAGTTATATTATAAGTTTAGAATATAAGAATGTAAGAATATATGGATATAATATACTAACGTACTTAGTATATTTCTTAGGCGTAATATTATATATTTAAAGGACTATAGTCCCTATTTAGATAGTTCTCTTCTTTATAGTAAAATTTAGAATATAATTAGAGTTAATCTATTAGGCAACTACTTTACTAGTTATTATTGTATTATTAACTTATTCTTACCTATATACCCGGCCTATTAATAAGTCTACCATAGTATTTCCTATAAGGCTTTGTTATAGATATACTACTAAGGGCATTCTAGTATTAGAAGGGGTTTTAATAATCCTAAGGTCTTATCTTATAAAATTATAAACCTATAGTAACCGTTATAGTTCTATATATAATGGTTAATTTAAGGGACTATAGGCTAGTAATATCCTTTGCCTTTTTATATTACTCCTATAGAGAAGGCGCCATATAGTTTACCTATAGTAGTTTATTAATCAAGTTAATAGGGCATATTTTAGCTTCTAAAGATTCTATATTTAATTCTGCCTATATTTAAGGGTTAAGGTGCTCTAGTTATAGTAGCATCTAGCTCTATAATAAGATCTTTATAGCTACCTATTTGCCTAGGTTCTATTTATATCTTATAAGTATATCCGTATAGTTAGTAACACCTAGCCTATATATAATTAGGAAGTTAAACTAAGATAGGATATTCGCCTAATGCGCCTACTATACTATAAGGGTCTTTATTATTATAAAATATTCTAAGGCCTTATAATCGGAAACTACCTAAATAGACTTAGGGGTCCCTTTTAACTATACTCGCTAGTGCTAGAAGCTAGAGATAATAGCTAGCATTTCTTTATTATAAACTAGGTAGTTTAGCTTAGCATCTACTATATTCTTTAAATAGTAAGTAATAGGGTGCTATTTTCTGTCCATCTACTTCTAGGAGTAAATACTAGCTGTAACACTATCTAAGGCGTTAGTTTTTAGTATTAAGAGCCATTCTAGGTTGTAACCAACTACCGACACTGTGCTGAGACACAAGATTACCGCTTGGAAGGCTCTAAGACAGCGTTAACGCCACCCTATATATTAATTGCAGATTAATATTACTTATAGATCACCGTTCCCATTTCAGCTATCTATTACCCCATTACTTCTACCTTCTTCGTGTATATATAGAGACTTTAGAGCTACATTTACAATTAAGTCGTTTATTCAATTCTTCGTACTATAAAGCTTATAGTTATAAGCCTGGATCGCACTACCTACTACACTATTAATCTACTACCTTATTTAAGAAGTTACTACTTCTATTACCTTTATAAGTATCTTAAGCTTCTTTATTTATTAAACGAATGGACGACCGACCCTAGTTAATAAACGTACCCAACTAACAAACGAACTAATAAATCAAATCAAGAGTTCGGAATGTTAAAATAAGGTTTTCGCCAAGCCACTAATTGGACCCTGCCTAACCTATTAAATCCTAAAAATAACGACTATAAACGAATTAAAAGTTAACCTTATCCTCAACCAGCCTTCTAATTAGATATAGTAGTTCTTTATTATCCAAGACACAGTCAAAACTAATAAGGTATAGTAGTATATCAACTCATCTAAAAAGAAAGATAAGCTTCTAACGCTAAAACCACCAAAACGGCCTATACCAGCGGACGTACGACCTATAGCTATATTAATAACCCAGCTAGAACAAGACCAATTCGCTGTCTATAACTAGCTCTACGCTAAGTATAAAGATAATCTTTAAATACACTAGAAGTAAGAGCAGGCTATTAATGATATTAGTAACTATATTATACGTACAACGTCGGTAGCCTACCTTCCCCTTATTAACGGCCTAGATATGGTCTATAAACGGCTTAAAGCACTTAAGAAAGCGCTTGCCCCTACTACCTTAGGTTAAAAGCATAACGTCCTTATTTAATATATGGCTTTAAAAGCCTACAACAAAAAATAGAGCATTAAGAAATGGTTAAATAGCTAGAGGAACGTCTATAAGCTTGCTAAGCAATTAAACCTACCAGACGTATAAGGCTTTAGGCCCTACTATAACTTTGTTTAAGTAATTAAGCCTATCTCTTCTAGCTTTATAAGAGCTCTAGAAGTAGACCTTATCTACAAAAAACGCAAGGATAAAGCTACACCGTCTATTATTAATCTTATTAAGGAATTTAAGGAGCACTACTATATGCAGCAAGCAGCATCCTCTACTACCCCTACTAATAACTCTGCTTTTATAACCCTAGGCAGTTTAAATTCTAATTTAGATTCTAACGGCAATTCTAATTCTAATTCTAAATGGAATAAGATATATATATATACGGCCTTAAGCATCGATTTAGCGACTGCTTCTATATTATTAAGCGGAAGCGCCCTTAAGGATAGAAGCTAAACCTAGATATCTAGAAGGAAGTAGACGAAAAGATCTTATTTACACCTTAAATTAAACGCATTATTAACCTTATTTTAAAAAGAAAATAGGAAGTAAAGAACACAAAATCTACAATAGATTTTAATTCTAAAACCCTACCATCTAAGACCCCAACTAGCCATGCTACCGTGTTTAGTACTAGTTAATTTCCATTTAAACTCCAAAATACCTAGATACTTAACCCTAGTGCAGATACTCACGTCTGCAACAACTAAGAAGGCTTTACCTTCTCCTGCCTAGCTATAGAAGACGACTACCTAATTATTAGCGGAAATTTTAAAAAGATATAAGCTTATAGAACAGTAACGATTACTATTAATACACCTACTAGGAGCTTAAAAATAAAGCTACCCCACACAGCATTAGTACCTACCATATTTATAAATATTGTAGCACTATTAAGAGCTACTAATAACGATACTATATCTATTTTAACTTAGGACGAAACTTACTATACCGTCTAGTAACTGGCGAAATAGTATACTATGCAAAACGACTAGGGGGCTACTAAGCACTAATGCATAAAGAGCCTACCCTAGATTCGATAACTCAATCGACCTTCTTAGTAAGAAGACATTAACTAAGCAGAATGGCCTATAAACCAGTCGGAGCTATAGCTATAAAATAGTATAAAATACTTAGCCATACAGGACCTAACGCTATTAAGCAGCTTCCTAAGTACGTTAATAGCGTAGAGCTTAAAGAGCTAATTAACAAATAAGTACCGCTTAAAATTAAATATAAAGTCTGCTTATTAGTAAAGCATACGTAGCAGATCTCTTAAAGATAAGAACACGAATTCCTAGCCACTTAACTATTTAAGCGAGTAGCATTTAATATCATTACCCTTAGAGAACTAGGGTATAACGGCGATAGATATATAATGCACTTCTATTGCACGTATTCCAAATTTAACTTTATATTTACCGCCAAGAATAAGGACAAAGCTACTATCTTACCTACCATCCGTAAGACCTATTGTTTAATTAAAATACGATTCTACTAAGACGTTATCTTCTTCTAAAGCGATAACAAACGTACTTTTAGACAAATAGGAGATACCTTATATATATAGTGTGCAGACAAAGGCATCACTTTTAAATACTAAGCACCGTATACTATATTAGCAAATTGTACGGTGCCAAGACCCTAGAGCTCCTAGAGCCCTTTTAAAGCCTCCTAATAGTCCTAATAGGAACCTGCTAAGAACCTACTAGGGCCCTATTAGGGCCTAAACGGAACTTCCGTGTAATACTTATACTTAGAGTTCCTGTTAGGGGCCTAATTAGATAGTTAGTGCTATTAGGTCCCCGCCAGGGCCTAACAAAACTAACAGAAGGCTATACACTTTCCCTAATATAAGGAACAAAATAGTAGAGTAGAACGATCTGGACAAACCCTTATAGAATAATTAAGGGCTATATAGCTAGAAGCTTCCTTACCCCTATCTTTAGAACTAGAAGCCTTCTTTGCTACTAGCTACGCACTTAATTAAACCCTAAATAAGCAACTAGGGTAGAGAACCCCCTATAAGGTTACCTACGGCAAGCTGCTATCTCTTACCTATATGTATAGATATGGCTGCAAAACCTATACATTAGACAAATAAATTAAAGGGGGAGATAAACTAGCTCCTTACGCATTAATTAGATATCTAGTTATAACAAAGCCTTATAGGTAAGTGCCACGGTAAACTTATTAATGCGCTGGTTATATAGGTATAGAATAGTCAACAACGTAAATATAACTAGTGGAGTAGTTACCTAACAGATTAACTCTAATTATATTCTAAGATTTACTATAAAGGAGAGAACTATCTAGGTAGGGACTATGGTCCTTTAAATACACAACTATACTCCTAAGAAATCCCCTTTATACGTAAGGTATATATACTCTATTTACTCTATTACGGATCCTATAGATTATACAGATTATATAGATTATATTATATAACTTTAGTTACTATTCCTTATTATATAGTTTTATTAGCTCTATTCTAAACTATACCTAAATTAACTAACTAGCTTCTTCTAACTCTTCTCCTAGTAGTTATAATATTATACTTAAAGCGTCCGTAATACTATCTCCCTCCTCTTTATCTTTGTCTTTAAAGATCCTAAATATCTCTAAGTTGTTTACTAGAGGTATAATATCCGTCTAATTAATTTAGTTAATATTATTACTTATTATACCTAAAGTTCCTTTTTTCTCTTTAACTGCTCGTTACGTTCGCACTATTACTACGATATTATCTCTTAGTGAGATTATACCGTCTCCGTATTCTTACTGTTCTAAAAAGGGGTTGGTTTATATTACGTTAGCGAACCTATCCTTATAATAACCGTCCTCTTACTTAGAGTGCACTAAAGCGAATATTTATTTATCTTATAACGTTCGCTCTATCTCTAATACTAAATATACGCGACCTATTACTCTTAATAGTCATCTAGTTCCCTAATTAATTGTCTTAGTGTCTTATGTTTAATTTACTGCTATATAGCTAGATAATAAACTATCTATTACCCTTATAAAGTTATATTATTCGCGTAATACTAAACGGGAGGCTACCGATGCTCAGTAACGGGCCCTTAAGTCTTATCTTGCGGCGTTTACTTAGTTAATCCGTCTTAAGAAGGTTTATAAAAAGGTCCATTCTAAGAAGTAAAAACTTATAGAATAAGGTTTATAGGGACTTAGTAATAAAAGAATAAATTCTTTACTAACTAAGAAGGAAACAGATCTAAGTAGTTTGGCAACTACTCTTCTTAGGTCCCCCTTAGGTAACTTATTCTTTAGCAATCCTTTTTTATTAATACTACCTAACCTAATCTCTTCTAATACTCCTCTACCTTTCTTATAGCGTTTTTTTTTTAAATTTTCTAGTAGTTCCTAGGTAGTTTTAGTATAGCTTATCTACTTAACCTTATACTATATTTTATTGTTAATATCCTTATAACTAATAATCTTTAAAACCTACTATTTGTCTTCTTCCTATCCTTTATACGTATCTACCTTATAGACTAGTGGTTTAATATCTCCGTATACTAATTTTAGTATTATAATATACTATATAGGGTAGATCTTTATCTTAGCTAGTAGGTTTAACTTAAATATAACCAGTAAAATTCTTTATATAATTTTAAAAGGTCCTAGTCTAATATAGTCCAACTTCTTACTTAGTTATTAACTTTTAAAATTTTTATATAGTAGCCATACTTTATCTCCCTCCTTAAGATCTAGTCCCTTAGATCTCTTAGCATTATAGTACNTTTTTATTCTCTNTTNNACTTTNTTTACTAATTNTATAAGGTCTATATAAAGATTTATTAGTGTCTTTATTCTTTCTTTAGCTATACTACTTATTTTCTTTACTTATTATAGTAATAACAATATTCTTAACTTATATCCGTAATTTGCCTTAAATAGTAATATACCTATTCCTTCCTATAGTATTATATTATATATAAACTATATAACTAGTAGTAATAATACCTAATTATTCTATATATAATTAATATAATATCTTAAATACTATTCTAGCATCTAATTCAATCTTTCTATTTATCTATTTATCTATAAATAATATACGGTAAAAGTTACTACTTAAATTCCTTACTCTACTAAGAACACTTCTTAAAATACTACTCTAAATCTTAAATCTCTATCTAATATAATTTTACTTAGTGCTCTATATCTTATAAACACTTCTTTAATATAGATTCTAGTAACATCTTCCGCTAATATTTCTTCTATATATGCTATAAAGTATCCCCACTTTATAAGCTTGTCTACTATTATTAAGATTATATTATAATCTTATCCGGTAATAAGGTCTTTTAACTTTAGTAACTTAATAATAAAGTCCTATAATATAACCTCTTATAGTCTCTCTAGTATTTTAATAGGTTATAGCCCTCTATATAGCTTATGCCTTATTAGTTTATTTCTTTAGCAATCTAAATACTCCTTTATTACTTTTTTAGCTATACCCTAGATTCCATTAATAATATACTCCTCTTAAAGTCTTAACACTAAGCCTATCGCTCCGTTATATCCCTAAGTTATTCCCTTATAGAAATCTTCTATAAAATACTCTACTATGCTTCTTAAGATGTACTTTGCCTCTCTATACTTATATAATATTTCTTTCTTTAGGTGCTCTAACTATTCCTTTAGTTATGCTTTAAAGATTCTTTATACCTAAAAGCTCTTTAGTATCTTATAGACTCTTTCTAGTTCGTTATCCTCTTAAGTTACTACTAGCTTAGGGTAATTATATCTAATTAACCTATTACTATCTCTACGTAGTATTACTCCTAATAGTTTCTTATTATTCTATAGTTTAGCTTTTTTACTAAGTGCATTTACCCTTATATTCTTAGTTCCTTTAGTATACTAAATCTTAAAATAGTATTCTATAAGCATCTCCGCCTATTTAACTTATCTCTAGTTAAGCTCCTTTATTATTAGAAACCCTATTAGGTTTTTATAATCCGTCTTAACTATAAATAGTTTCTCTACGCCTTATAAGAATACTCTCTATTCCTTAAATACTATAACTATACCTAATAACTCCTTATTATAGATGTTATAGTTTAACTTTAGTAATATTATCTTTTAACTATAGTATACTACTAGGTGCTATATATCCTTATACTTCTATAGTAGGCATACTCCTAGTACGTAGTCTAATATATCCGTTTCTACAACCGTGTCTAACCCTAGTTAATAGATTTTAAGGATTAGCTCCTAGGTAAACAATTCCTTAAGTTCTTTAAACAACTTTTTTTATTTATCTCCTTATACCTATAGTTCCTCTTTCTTTATAAGCCTAGTAAACGGTTTAATATTCTTTAACTATTACGCTATAAACCTTCTATAGTAATTATAGAACCCTAAAAATAACCTTAACTATATTATATTTTCTAGTTCTTACCAACTTACTATAGCTTTAATTTTCTTTAAGTCTATACTAATATAACCTAGTTTAATAATAAATCTAACGAAATTAATCTTCCTTATAAAGAACTTACATTTTTTAATTGCTACTAGCATCTATTCTTCTTATAGTCTCTTTAAAACCTATTTAACGTATTCCCCGTACTCTTTCTTAGTTATTAAGTAGATAATAATATTATTAAGGTATACTATAATAAACTCATTAAGGTATTCTCCTAATACACTATTAATTTGTTTCTAGAACGTTGCTAGTGCGTTTATTAATCTAAACTATATTACTAATAGCTCGTATAGTCCTTCTCTTAATCTAAAGGCTGCCTTCTATTTATTGCCTTCCTTAATTCTAATCTAATAGTATACCTATCTTAAATCTATCTTTATAAAGATTTGCGCATTACCTATCTAATCCTAAATTTCGCTAATTAAGGGTAAAGGATACCTATCCTTTTAAGTAATGCTATTTAACTATTTATAGTTAATATATAACCTAAGTTTTCCGTTCTTCTTTAGTATAAATAATACTAGATAACCTGCTAATAATTGCGATAGTCTAATATATCCCTTTTATAAGTTTTCTTAAATAAACTCTTGCTTATAACTCCTCTTAAGTAAGCTTATAGGTTAGGTAGAACCTTAAACTTATTCCTAGTTCTAACTCTATCTTATAGTTCCATACTATATAATCTACTAGCTTTTTACTTTCTAGTAACTATAGTTTTTTGCCATACTTATAGTATCTCTTTAGTATATAACTTAAGCCTCGCTTAGTCTCTTTATATATTACTCTAACTTAGTACTATACTAACTTAGTCTATTATCGTATCTTACGTTATTAAGTATCTCTAATATTAACCTATTGTTACGGCTCCGTAACGGATCTAGTTAGGGGGCTCGCTTAAGCCTTGGCATATGTATATAGACGTGTCCTTTTCCACCTTCTGCTCCTCATCTTGATATCCGGGTCCATAGACATTCCAATTGTACAGGCTTGCATACGTTCTAAACGGCGCTCGTGCCTCGATTGACTGAGTCGCTGTGACACCTATCCTATAATCCAATCAATCTTTAGATTATATTTCTATAACTAAGGTATACCTAATACTGCCTTATCCCGTCCTAATAGTAGGATATTAAAAGATATCTTAATTTATCTTCCTTTAATAGTTAGCTAAATTAGTCCTATTTTAAGGTAAATAATCCCTCCTCTATAGGTTATTAGATCTCCTAAAATTATAACTAATAGGTAAAGTTATTCCTTCTATCTATAAGGTAAACCTATTTTTTTAACTACTACTAGTAAAATATAGTTCCGCATTACTCCACTATCTATTAGTACTTTAAACTTTTAATCTTACTATTTAACTTATAAATTTAGATGCTGTCCTTAAATTCCTTTAAGGGTCTAAGGCTCTACTACTAGCTCCCTCTAGTTTTATAGGCCTCTACTTTTCCTAACTAATAGCTACTTAATCCTATTTATACTTGGTCTACTTTTAGCCAATACTTAATTCGCTTTTTATCTTTAGTATACTATAGATATATATTTTCTAAGCATTCCTACCACTACTATCCGTCTAAGCATTCTTCTATAAAGAACCTTTTTAGTTAAAGTATTAAGTCGCCTAACTCCTAAACTTCCATTAAATGCTATCTATATATATATTTAGCATTCCTATACTACTATTTATCTAGTATCTAATATATCCTTACTAGGTACTTCCGGTGTTTATTTTTAGGTACTCTATATATATTATATATATTATCTATATATACAATCTACGATAACGTATAGTATACTAGGTACTTTAGGTCAACTCTTAACTTATCCTTATCCTTAAATTTAAACCTCTATCTTATTAATCTAAACGTTATAACTTTATTTGCGGGTATTACGATTTACCTTTTACTTCTTTAATCCTCTAATTATTCCTCTAGATCTCTTAATATAACTTATAGCCTTTTCTATAATTAGGTAGTCCTAGATAACTTTCTTATCTAACTATATATAGAAATCTTTCTACTTGTCGTTATGCCTTTATCTATACCACTTTTAGTATAGTTGCTAGAGTATATACAGTTTATCTATAAGGAAGTATCTTCTTATTACTGCGTTATAACAGCCTTTTATATATCGTTCTTTAAATCTAGTAAAGATCCCTAAATCCTCTTCGTTTTCTAGTTTAGTAAGCCACTTAGCTCTTAGTATACCTACTCTAAGCCTATTAGTAATTCTTTATATAGATGCTCTATCCTTTATATAACCTAATATACTAGTCCTTTAATCTAGTTTCTACTATTACTATATAATAATTCGTTTTCTAAATTCTGTTATAGTTTCTTTTAGTTTATATCTCGTAAGTAAATCCTTAAAGTCTTCTTACTTCTTAATTTTAGTATTATATTTTTTAATAGTCCTTATTTATATCTAGAAATCTTAGTCCTATAGGATTTTAAATCCTAAGCTTACTTCTACCTTAAGCTTAGCTCTAGCCTTAGTCTAACTAGGCTTACTTAATATTCTTATCTCATCTTAAAAGTCTTAAATCTTACTTATCTCGTCTTAAAAATCTTATACCATTAGGAAACTTTATCCTAAGCTTATTCGTATATTACTAAACTAAGCCATTACTCTACTCTATCAGTTATCGTCCATTATAGGTCCTTAAGCTTGCCTTATCTTGTCTTAAAAGTCTTAGTTATCTTATATCTTATCTTAAGAATTTTAAGTCTTTAGCCTTTTGCCTTTATTAAGTGCCAAAGTAGTTTATTATCCTACTTCTCTTACGTCTTATAAAGCAATAGACATTATATCTAGTAGGGTCTTAATCCCTACTAATGTTCCCTATTTTATAGTAGAGTTATTCTCTACTTCTAGTATAATATTTCTAAGGTCTATATACTTCTAGTAAGCTACTCTTATTACCTTATTATTACTAAATATTTCGCCTATATTAAATTTATTATCCTTAATATCCGATCTATAAACTAGTTTATTAGTTCCTCTAAACTCTGTTAATTTTAGCTCCTATAGCCAATAGCTTACGCCATACTTAGCGTCTTTATAAATTTAGCATATATTATTATAACAAAATGCAAAACTTTTAATTAAACACTCTTTTGTTCCTCACAGTATATTATCGTCCCTCTATACGTATATATTATCTACTAGTCTTATCCCTTTTACTATATAGTAGCTCTATTTGCTCTTATAGTCTCTAATATAATAACCTTATTTCTTATAATTTATATAAGCTCCTTCTTTAAACCATTTTTCTTACTATAAAGTCCACCTAAACATCTTCTACTGTTAAGATCCTTAGTTTAGCCTTTACTCTTTAAATCTCTAATTACTTAATCCTTATCCTCTAGGTTTCTATAATTTCTTATTCTATTTCTTAGATTCTTTAGTACCACTTAGGTTTATTAGCTCTGCGCTATACTATAGTTTCTAATTTTAACTTTAACTTTGTTATTACGTACCCTACGCCTTATACAACTATAAAACTCTATCCTAACCCTTTTTAGCCTATTCTCTCTAATAGATTCTATTATTAATCTTAATTACTTAATTAATTAAATCTCTAAGAGTATTTACATCTTTTATTAGGATAATTACGTCCTAGACTTTTGCTTTAAGTCCTTACTTATACTATACCATCAGCGCTTTATTGTTCTGTTTAACCTATATAGCTAATATCTAAAACTACGTCGTATATTTAATTGCTAAAGTTCTCTATACTAGGTTTTAAAGCTTTCTTTCTACTATAGTAGTTACCTCTAGGTCTCTAAACATTTACGTTAATTATTCTATAAACCCGCTCTAACTTAAGAATATATACTATACTCTTATACCTCTGTAAGGTAAGGCTTAAACTACTTAAGTACTCTTCCAGTTAAGAACAATCCTGCATAAGCAACTTAATCTATAGGCGTTCCTAGTTTAACTCCTTATATAACCTTAAAGTGCATTTACATAAGAAATCCCTTAAGTTTTAACTTCTCTCCTAAAAATCGCTTAATTAAGGGTAACTTAACCTTAGCTGCTCTAATCCCAGTAATCCTTTCTTTAAGTATCCTATTATTATCTATTAATTAATTAACCATTTTCTGTAGCTATCCAATAGTAACTAGTTGCGAGTTAGTATCTACTATACTAGTGTCATTACCTAATCCTAAGGTAGTCGCTGCTGTAGACGCTATTATAACTACTATTTTCGGTAGCATATTATTTAACTTCTTTTACTATAACCTTAGTAGTAAATGTATAACAAAGCCTTATAGGTAAGTGCTACGGTAGACTTATTAATAGGCTAGGTATATAGGTATAGAATAGTTAACAACGTAAATATAACTAGTGGAGTAGTTACCTAATAAATTAACTCTAATTGTATTCTAAGATTCACTATAAAGGAGAGAACTATCTAGGTAGAGACTGTAGTCCTTTAAATACACAACCGTACTTCTAAGAAATCCCCTTTATACGTAAGGTACGTATGCTCTATCTACTCTATTATAGATCCTATAGATCACACAGATTATACAGATTACGTTACATAACTTTAGTTAAGCTCGGACCCCTAGAACTCGGTTAGCCTCTAAACTCGGCCACCTAACCAAAATTAAACTACCGACTTGTTAACCTATTTTCTCCATAACGAATTAATCAATATAGACCAAAATAAGTGAAACTTATAAATAAGTATTATAGATTCTAAATCTAATGTTTATAAGTCTATACAAAAAGCAGTGCTTGAATATAGTGTCCCTTTGGTAATTTTATGCGATGATTAAATGGCGGACTACTAGGGCAATTTGTACACCAATACAAATAGCAATTAACTCCTATATAGTAGGTCTTCCTTGCCAATTAGGTACTTAAATAGGATTTATAAAAAATTTCCCTATTATATACATAATTATGAAAAAATAATAGCTTAAGTCTCTAGTTAAGGTAGTAATACTAAGCCCCTTAGTAAAATATAGGTAATTAGCAACTCTAAATAAAATCTTTATATAAAAATTATATACACCTAATCAATAGAAAGTATATAAATTAATAGGGTATAAGTAAATGTAAATTTAAAAGTTTTATAGCCTTTATAAAAGGGTGTAAAAAAAGGGTAATATATAGGTAAAAAAGACCTAAAATACAGACAAATTTAGAGTTATATTAAGCGTATATATAAATTTAATTATAATAAGATATATCTTTTAAAAAAAGTTTTCCATAAAGTTGTTTAATAATTATAAATAGGTATATATTATAAAGACAATATTTGCCCTTCGCTAAACAATTTATTTTAAAGGAAAATACCCCTAATTAATATAAGTATACTAAGGTAAAGTATTTTATTAAATATACATAGCCCAAAATAATAGTTAAATGGCTAATTGTATTATATTTAGACAATTTATTAAAAAAATTTATACTTAAAACCAATATTTTTGGTAATAAAGCTTAATTATATTTCTTTAATAGCTATATAAGCTATTATATAGTTAAGTTTTTAATAAAATATATAATATATAATATATAGATTCTTTTTTGCTACTTTATTTAATATAATAACCCTTAAATCTATTTTAAATCTCCTCTATTAAGTTAAAATATTTTAAGTAAATTATAAAGTATATATATCTTCGTAATATAGCTCTAATTAAGAAGTACTATTTTACTAAGTATTACTATAAGACCTAAAAAAAGGCCTTATAATAAAAATAACTAATTTTAGGTAGTATATCTTTAGTATTTATTTATAAAGTCTTTATAAAGGCTTAAAATATTTTTAGGTAAAAAATAGGGCTTTAATAAAGGGGTTAAGCTTTAAAAAAGCTAATAGTAATTAATTTAATAATATAATGACCCTAAAGAAGCCTTATAATATATATTATATAGCTTAAGGCCTTTATAATAAGTATATACTTAATTAAAAGACTTAGTTACTTTATAAAAAATAAGTTAACAACTTTAGAGAGTTATTCTAAAGGCTATATATATAGGCGCTTAAATATATAGCTTATAATTATAATCTAAAGACCTTAAAAGTCCAAAATTATATAAATAGATAATGGTAGATCTAAATATAATACTAAAATATATAGATGCAATTAACAAAGCTATAGTAAAGGCAGAGGGGAAAAAGGCCAAAATAAGGGTAAAGGGGCTAAAATTAATGCTTTAAAATACGCTAGATAGAAAGCTAGAAGCTGATATACTAAATGGTATATAAGGGCAATTAATTAATTAAATTTTGTTGAGTGTAAATAGCTTCTAAAGTGGTGTGGCCGATTTGGTAGGGTAACCGAGTTCAGGAGGTAACCGAGTTCTAGGGGTCCGAGCTTACTATTCCTCGTCACATGGTTCTATCGGCTCCATCCTAGACCGTACCTAAATCAACCAACTAGCTTCTTCCGACTCTTCTCCTAGTAGTTATAACATTGTACTTAAAGCGTCCGTAATACTGGTCGGCTATAATTTAACTAATATCTATTAAATCTAAATTCCAAGTCTCCGCAAAGTTATTTAAACTAAAGACATCATATTTAACGAGACCTCATTCTATAACCCTAAGGGTTAAAACATTAACTACCTGCTAAGGGAAGCATTAAGAGACACCCTATAGATAATCTATCCACCAAAACCTCTCCATAAGGATAAATTTAAGGATAAATTTATTTTATATAGACCTACCTTAAATATAGATCAAACGACTACATTAAATGATTTGGCAGAATCTTATATAAAGGATACTAGGCAGTTACTAACTCCTAGTAGAATAGTATCTCCAGATCTACCAGAAACAAACACTACACTAAGAGGACTTTAAGACAATATCCTAAATATAATTAAAGTAATCTCTACCTAGCTAAGCTCCCTAGAACTATCTGATAGAGTCATTAATATAGCTCTACGAGCTAATAAAGTCTTGGCCAAACCTTCTGCTAATCTTATCCTACTAAAAGGATTTAAACGAATTCGGCGTTAAGCGCATGCAATAGCACTAGCCAATCTATCTACCCTATTTGGTTACTACGCTGGATTTACTATAGGACTAGTAAAGGATATTAGCCGAACTAGATCCTTATCCTTATCTTTATATTATAAGAATCTACCTCCTAAACCAAAGAACCTTAGAGAGCTAAGAAAGCATCCTTTAACTACTGGTTTTTAAAAGGCTATAGAAAAAGAATACAATGACCTAAAACGCTAAGGGATATTTAAGACTATACCAAAAGCAGAAGCAGGTAACGAGTAGATCCTTTTACTAAAATAGGTCTTTAAATATAAGCTTAATAGCGACGGCTACCTACAGAAGCTTAAAGCTAGGCTATATGTCCGTAGAGACCTACAGATTACTAAAGAAGAGACCTATGCAGCAACCCTAGCTACTCGAATATTCCGTGCTCTTATGGCTATAGCAGCCGCATTTAACCTAGAAATTTGATAGTATGACGCTGTAAACGCATTTATAAACGCCAAGCTTAGTAAACCAATCTACTACTACTGCCTAGAAGGATTTAATCAAAACGGATATGTCCTAAAGCTACTTATGGCGCTATATAGATTAAAAATCTCACTACTACTTTGGTATAAAGAGCTTACTAATATACTGGCTAAATTTGGATTAAAGCTAGTACTAGGTACTAACTGCCTATTTACTAACGGACGACTTATTATCTTCTTCTATATAAATAATATTGCCGTCCTATTTACTAAGAAGGACCTTTTAAAACTTGAAGAATTTAAAGCAAAATTGCTACACTAATACGAGATCCGTGTACTAGGAGACCTATAGTAGTTCCTAAGAATTTAAATTAAACGAGATCGACTAAGTAGGAAACTCTAGCTTTGCTAAGACTCTTATATTAAAAAGATAGCCAATTAATTTAATATTTAACCACTAGAAAGATTTCCTAAGTTACTACTTCCTGCTAAAGAACTAATTCCGTCTAACCAGCAGACGAACCCTTAAAGAACCCTAGCCTACTAGCAACGAGTAGGGTCACTTACATACCTTGCCGTATTTAGAAGACCTAATATTACTAAAACGCATTCTAAGCTGGCCAAATTCCTAACTAATCTAAATTAAAAGCACCTTAATGTAGTAAACTAAGCAATTGCCTATTGCCTTAGAACAAAATCTACAGCTATTAAATACTCTAGCAAAGTATTTAGAGCCCACGTCTACTTTAGAAACCCTAAAGGAGAAGATATTACCTTTTACGGAGCATTTAACGTAGTATTTGCGGACTATATAGAAACTAGACAGAGCTTTTAAGGATATCTTTTTATGCTATTTAGAGGACTAATTAATTAAAAAGCAACTCTACAACAATCTATTACTCGCTTAACTACTAAAGTAGAGTTTCTCTCCCTATCTACTGCTGCCGTTAAAATCATCTAGTGGTAACAATTCTTTAAGGCAATTGGCTTTAACTTAGAACGCGAATTTACTGTGCTCTGCGATAATATATAAACCGTATAGCTTCTAAGACAGGATACACCAAAGCTTAACACTAAGCTTCGATATATTAATGTCTATTAGCACTGGCTAAGACAGGAAGTCTAAGACAAAAAGATTAACGTCTAATAGGTCCCTATAGATAAGATACCTACTAACGGCCTTACTAAGATCTTACCCCGTTAAAAGCACGAGGCATAGATAAAGTAGTTAAATTTAGTGGATATTTAATATCAGATTACTACTCTATCTAGCAACTAGCACCCTCGCAATATTTATAATATCCGCAATATCCGCAATATTTATAATATTCGCAATATGCCATTTTAATTACCCTACACTTGCTACTCTTAAATTATATCTAAATTTCCTATTTTTGTATAGCTTCTGCCCTTATTTTATGTTCTATAGCTTTAACTACACGGTTAAATCTAGGGGTGTGTGTAACCGACTACCGACACTATACTAAGACATAAGATCACTGCTTAGAAGGCTCCAAGATAGCGTCAACGCCACCCTATATATTAATTGCAGATCAATATTACTTGCAGATCACCGTTCCTATTTCAGCTATCTATTACCCCATTACTTCTACCTTCTTCGTGTATATATAGAGACTTTAGAGCTACATTCACAATCAAGTCGTTTATTTAATTCTTCGCACTACAAAGCTTACATAGGTTAAAGTGGGCAAGTAAGGGAGCGGAGACTAGTTATTTCTTAAGCTTATTAAAAGCCTACTTATATACGTTATTAAAGTAAAAGGACTAGTCTTTCTAGGTAAGGCGATTAAGAGGCCTAGTAATCTTGCTCCCCCTTACTATCCATAGGGATGCCTACTAAGTAATTATAGCCGTTTTCTCTAGGCTGGTTTTAATTCTATCTATACTAATAATAAACCCTAAATACTTTATACGTTTAATACTAAACTTTTAACTTTTTAATATTAGCTTAGAGGCTAGCCTTACGGAGCCGTTAGAGAAATTTATAAATATACTCCTTATATTCTAGCTTATTCTTAAAGTAGATTGTAATATTATCTAGGTAGGCCGTATAGAAGTCGTTAAGGTAGTTAAAAAGTATATTGTTTATATACCGCTGGTACGTAGCTAGTCCGTTAATTAGCCTAAAAAGTAGTACCTTATATTTATACATTTTGTAATAGGTTTAAAATATAGTAAGATTCTTTAAGCTAGGGTCTATTCTGATTTGGTAGAAGGCTTAGCGGATATTAAGCTTTATAAAGACCTTAGCATTACCTATTTAGGCTAGTGTCTTATTAAGTAGGGGTAGTAGATAGCGGTCCTTGCGGGTTATATTATTTAGCTTATAATAATTAATATAAAAACGGAGTCCTCTATTTAACTTTTTAATAAAGAAGATAGGCGAGTTAAAAGGGACTTAGCTAGGCTTAATAAAACCCTTATTTGGGTTATTAATAAGGTACTAATTTATAGCCTATAATTTATTAAAAGACTACTAGTAAAGGGCGCTAAAGCTAAGGGTGTTTTCCTTATCTAGCTTAACCTTAATCTTATAGTTATATAATTAGTAAAGCAGGAGTCTATTAGGCGCTACCTTAAAGAATACGTCCTTAAACTTCTAGTGTTAATAGGGTAGTTTTTATCTATCAACTCCTTATCTATAAGCTCGCCTTCCTATCTATTAAGTTTACTTTTCTTTTCCTTAAGTATTTGGTTAATTTTATATAAGCTAGTTATAAAAGTAATAGTAATAGGCTAGACTAAGTTCTAGTAAAATCCTACGGCGCTAATATAGCAGATATTAACTGGTAGGAGGTCTATAGGTTTCCTTATAGCCGCTTACCTAACCGTATTTTATAGTTTAGGGTTTATAATCTTTTTTAGCTCCTATTCTATCTTCTATAAGTTATCCCTCTAATCTATTAGTTTAGTATAATATCTAATATCCCTTACTATTCTTTGTAGCTATATAAGGCCTAAGCTCTCTATAGGGGGCTTTTTTAAGTTACTACTAACCTTTAGGTTTTTAATTTAGCTAGCGTAATATAGATAGTTTAGGGGCGGTATAGTATATAAATCCGTTGCGGATTTAGCTATATATCTTTCTTAAAGGCCTAATCCTTACATATAGCATCAGCCTAGTAAATAGTGTTAATCTAAGGCCGTATAAGGTTTTCTATTATAATACAAATTTCTTTTATAAAGGAAGGGGTTAGGGATAAGGTTTTAGGCTAGATAAGCCATTTACTTTATACGTTAAGCTATAAGCCTAAATAGGCTAGTTATTTTCTCCTTAAGATTATATTATGGCTTCCTAGGTCTATAATAAAAAAGGAGATATTATACTACCTTTATCCGTTAACACAAAGGTAAATCTATAAAATAGTTATAATAGATAGTCCTATCTATCCGTTATATCTATAAATAGAAATTAGTTTAGGCAGTTCTTTAAGGGGTATATTTAAAAGTTAGCTAGCTTTATAGCGCACTAGGTATCTATTAAGGTAAAAGTATTTACTCTAGAGTTAGCTAAAGTAGAGGTTAAAACTTAATATTTATTACAGAATAAAGTATAAGTAATAATATAGCTTCTTTTGCTAACTAGCTGACCTAAATTAATATATAATATATTAATCCCTTTTAACCCTAAAAAGGAGTTTTTCTCTAAAGTTCCTCTTTTTCTAACTCTATACTATCCTTCTGGATTAATAAAACCTTATCCCTTTTTATATTTATTAGGTAGTCTTTTATAATATAGCCCTTTTAGCCGTATAAAAAGTAGGCGCTTTAATTACTAAGGGCCTATATATAGGGGCTGCTGTATATAAGCTAAGCATTTACTAAACCTATAGTAAGATTGGCCGTATAGCCGGCAGCTAAATTAGTAGCGGGCTATATAGCTAGTACTATAGGAGTTACTAATTATGCTAGGGCACTATAGGCTGTTCTTATATTGCTTATAGTCTAATTTAAAGGGTTTCTAGCTTTATACCGTTTAGCACATGCCTTAATTTAGTAAAGGCCTTGGTTAATAGCTAAGCACTAATTTATAAGTTCCTTTAGCGTCTATATAGTAGTAAAAACTAGTAGTATAACCCGCTGTAGGTCTAGGGTAAGCTTATTAAATAGGTCTGGCATTAAATCTTCCTAAGGAATTTAGGCCTAGCCTACTAAGTATAAAAAGCGGATTTAGAAGGCTAAAAAGGTCTCTATTATTTTTATGTTTAGGCCTTTATAATTAAGGCAGGCGTTTTATACCTTAAAGGGGTCCTTATAAATAAAAGACAAGTAGTTAATTATTTCTTCTTTAGAGGTAAAAGGATCTGCTAAGTCCTTAGTATATTGCAGGCGTAGGTGCGTTAAGGCGTCCCCGCTAGTACGGCTAAAGATATAGGCTATTTAGACCTAAAGGGTAGAAAAGTGATTAGTATTAACTTTAAGCTTATCCCGTAGTTGGAGCTTCTAGTTATTAAATATAAGGTTATTCCATCTATAAGTAATAGGGGGTCTACAATAGTAGTATATAGGGCTTAGTGGGTCCGCTAAGGCGCTAGGATAGGGCTTTAAGAACTATAGTAAGTCTCTAGGTATTTAATAATTCGTTACTGGATACGGAAGTAGGGGTATCTTTCGCTTTAAGCAGCTCTTATAGTCGTTTAATCTTAATATTAGCTGCTACTAGCTCTGCCTAGGGGTTTAAAATATTAAGTGTTTTATTATTTAAGGTATTTAAAGGTCCTACAGCTGTTTTACTGGCTACTATATTTCTTAGCATAGTAGTAGGGATATTAGATAATTCTGGGTAAATTCTTTAGGGGTTTTAGTCTATGCTTATCCTGTCCTTAGGGTTCGTATTCTTTTTATATTTTTTTTGTTCTAGTTTTTAGGTCTTAGTTCTTATTCTAATTCTTATCTTTAGATATATTTAAGCTCCTTCTTAAGAAGAAAGGGTGGATAAGCTTTAGATAATGTTAGTAACTTAGTTAATTAAGGTATAAGTATAGTAAGAGAGACGCATAAGCCTATATAATTAGATTATCTATAATTAAGGATCTAAAGCTAGAGAAAGAAAAGGAGAAGAAGAGCAGCGCCGCTTAATGTTTTATAGGATCTTCGCGTCACGTGACCGCAATATGCGGCAATTTATGGCAACTTGCTAGTACGGAGGGCTATAAAGTTCTACTAAGTTTTATTAGTGCTATAATAAATTAGTAATATATTATTAGGGGATATTCCCTTAATAGAACTTATTTAAGAACTTAATGCACTACTTAAGAAGCTATATTTTAATAATTTTAACCATTCTACCTTTATAGAGAAGCTTAACTTCTTTTCAATATTAGAAAAATTTAATTAAGTACTCCTATATAGACTACTCTACTTAAAAAAACTTATAAGTAATTAACGCTAGGGCTAAAGCAGCTATAAAAGGTTAGGTAATTCTAAGATAGTCCAGTAGTAGTTATATTTAATTTCTTCTATTATCTATAGGAGTTGTATACAGTCTACTACTAATTTCTTTATAAAAATATTAGAAATCTATCTACCTAGAAGTAGTATTAAGTATTAAGTTATTAAGGTATTAGCTAGGCTAGGTCTTTATAATAGTTATAAATATATTAATTAATACCTTATAGATATTGCTAATAATATAAAGGAAGGTTTAATCCCTTAGCCTATATTTTATATAGCTAACTAATTAAAAAAATAAGTTACTAAGCCTTATAGATAATCCTTAAGCGCTACTAGTCTATAATAGTTTTATTTTTAAAGATAGCGTTAGAGATTAAGTACTTAGGTCTTTTAGAATAAGAATATATAATATAACTACTATGCTTCTTATCTTTTATCCAAAGATTTTAACTACTAGCCTTAAGCAGTTAATATTTAACCTATTATAACCGCTTCCTTTTAATAATATTATCTTATCTCTAGGTCTTTAGCGGGACTATATCTTATAGTAGATGTTAATATACTTTATTATAACTACTATCTATAAGCTCTATTTATAAGTAGTTAAATATATTTTTAGTAATAAGCTAGGTCTTGTTTCTATAGTACCAGAGCTTAACCTGCTATCTCCTTAAAAAACTACGTCAGGAAAAAATTTACCAGCATTTTTACAGCATTTGGCAGCATTTGGCGGCTAAATGCGCATTCCGCGCACTATAACGTGTAGCGTATAGTATTAACTAAGGTGCGGCATACTGCTACATTTAACAATGCAGTGCGGCATACTGCTGCATACTACTATATTTAATAATATAGTGCGGCATAGTGCTGCATATTGCTATATTTAACAATGCAGTGCGGTATACTGCTATATTTAATAATGCAGTGCAGCTAATTACGCATTTTGCACTTAATGCGCAATTAATATATAATGCCCTCCTCGCGCATTCTGTATATAATGCCCTTCTCGCGTATTCTGTATATAATGCCCTTCTTGCGCATTCTATATATCTTACTTACTTTAAGCAATAAATAAGTATTGCTTTTCCTACGTAATTAGGCAAAATAAATTATATTATTTTAGATAATTTAATATAATATAGCGACGGTTCTCTTCTACCTGCCTACCTACCGACCTACCTACCTACCTGCCTGCCTGCCTGCCTGCCTACCTAACTACCTATTTATCTATCTATCTGTCTGTCTATACCTACCCGTCTATGCCTACCTGTCTGTGCCTACCTATGGTGGGCCATACGTACCAAACCGCCAATGTCAAATTCGCCTCATCAAAATATCGCCCCATTTGAACCACGATTTGAAGCTTTGATTTGAAGCCTTGATTTCGAGCTTTGATTTAAAGAGTCTTTGTGGTAACAATTAGATACTTCTTTTAATAGGCAATAGATATTATATTGATCACGATTTTAGTGCATATTTGGGCTAGTGTAGATATTAATTGTAATTTCATTTAAGGCCTTATATATTAAATTTTTTTGGTTACATAATAACTAAATCGCTATGTGGCTCAGTGGTATTAAGGTAAGGTAACTACCTCGATTTAATTCAAATCTACACCTATAGGATAAGATCATATAGGTGTATATCGAGACTCCCTTATAGGGGGTGGTGCGAATACCGTAGCGACGTCTAATTCGTGTCCCCCACCTCACTATCTACTCAATTAAGCAATCGATTGCACAGCTAACGAGGTTAATTCTCGTAGGGAACCAAAATTGATCTTTTTTAATTTTTAATCGTTCTTAATTTTTAATTATTTCTGATTTTTAATCGTTCCTAATTTTTAATTATTCTTAATTTTTGATCGTCCTTGATTTTTAATCGTTTTTGGATCTCGTATATCTTGATTTTTGGAAGAGAGGGGGGGGGGCTCAGCGGCGATGTAATGGCTCAGCGGCAATGCAATGGCTTAGCAATAATGTAATAGCTCGGCGATGATATAATGGCTCGGTAATAATATAATGGCTTAGTAACGTAATAAGGCTTAGCGCCGAATAATAGGAGGAAGAGAGTGGGCTTATGGTTACGAGGAAGTTATAAAACTTAGTAGTAGTATTAAACTTTAAAAATCCTGTCCCGGGAGCTTAAGCGACGACCCCTATATAAAACGTTAATAATATTTAATTTTAAAACTTTAATATGGTAGATCTTCTAGGAATACCTATTATAAGCAGCTCCGAGTATAAAATCTAAAAGATTTAGTGGTGGTATAGATATAGGAGGGGTTATATATTTGCGTTCCCGAACATTATTACTTAATATAGTTTTTTGGCTCAGAAAACTAAAATCTCCTTAGGAAATTAACTCCAAAAAATCGATTATCCCCTACTAATATTATTAATATCTATGGTAGGGTTAAGCTAAGTTACAGAGGCCTTCCTTATATATATATTAAACACAGCATAAGGCAATAGCTTTAATTATGTACGTAGGGGAAGTATAAACCACATCTTTTAGTTAGGAATTGTTGCAATTGCCTAAAGGAAGTAGGCGTTAAAATAGTTAAATTTAAGGTTGCTTAGTCACTACGGGACAGTTAAAAGATTTAATAGGAAATTTTTTCTAAAAATTAATTACCCCCTAGCTATATAAGCAACATTGGTGATATAATTAAGCCAGTTTATAGGGACCCTTATTGTAAGTATATTAAGCATAGTACGCAATGGCAGCTTCGCCAGAGGTAGTAAAGAAGGTAGAAGAAGGGCTTTAATCGCGAGTTATTATACTATTCTAAAGTCAGTAAACTAAGTTTAATAGCAACATCTCCGGTTATGTCTGGGTTAGTATATAATTCCCTAGTTAGGAAAAGCGTAATTAGAGAATCTAAATTGCTGCTACTTAGTTGCCTATAATACCTATAGTATTTTACCTATAACTACTCCTATAGAGTCCCTCAGCCTATATAATGCTGTCTTTATTCTTGCCCTTGCCCTTACCCTTACTCTTACCCTTACCTTTACTCTTGCTCTTACCCTTACCCTTACTCTTACCCTTACTTATATTAGTAGCGCTCTTATTACTACTTTATATATTCTAGCTACTCTACTCTTTATATCTAAGGGCTCTTTACTCTACTACCTTTATAGTATTTTGTACAGTCCCGGGGGACTATATATATAGTAAGTCGCTAAAACAGCCGCGCTTAGTTACTGGGCTTACTAGTAGTAGTAAGGTGTCTAGAATAAAGAGGGGAGACGAGCTTAGAACGTGCGGTAGATAAGATTTAGGTTCCGTCTATAGATAGTTAGCGCTAATAGTAACTATATACTATACAAATCTTACCTCCCTTAACCTTCCTAGTAAAAGCCTCAGCTTAGTCAGCTTATTTCTTATAGTCGGCGTTAGAGTTATAATATTATTATTATCCTGTTCTTCGTCACCTATATTATTTTAGCCTATCCTATCTCTATCGGTAACTTTATAAGTAGTAATTTACCCTATAGAGAGTCCGAGATTTCTATAACCTCCTTTAAAGGCATAGGTCTATTAGCTTCTTTTAGAGCTAAGCGTATAGGGCTATTTAACCAGGAATCTATATTGTTTACCTCCGCTTAAATTTTTTTAATTGTATTTTGTCTTTTTATGCGTAATAGTAGGTATTAGGGTATACTTTCTTCTTGCTAAAAGATCAGTGCGTTACGGTCTCTCTAGCTTACTAGTGTCTATAGAAGTTCCTTTACACGTTCTATATTATATCGAATAATAATGACGTGTATTATATACTGGTATAGTAGCTTTCTACTAGTAACGTTAAAGTTCCTAAGTGCCTTAAAAAGTCGAATATTAGACTCCTAACTTTTTGCTAAACGCGGTATACTATTTACAATTTTAAGGTCCTATTTAGGAGCTAGGACTATCTTAAC
The DNA here is from genome assembly GCF_001692895.1 of Cenococcum geophilum 1.58. Lineage (NCBI taxonomy): Eukaryota > Fungi > Ascomycota > Dothideomycetes > Gloniales > Gloniaceae > Cenococcum > Cenococcum geophilum. The sequence continues at coordinate 337,999 of NW_027137626.1, forward strand.
GTACTCTAAGTGTTTAATCTAATACTTAAGAGCCTTTTTGTTAACCTGTTTAAGCATTAATTCTAGTAGAGGATTTTAATCGTCCTTAGCTGCAGGAAGATTATAATTAACTATAACTGCGGCCCACTGTCCTATATATATAGGATTAGATTATAAAGCTAAGGGCTAAATATAAACGTACCAGTAGGCTTTACTTTATTATTATAGTCTTAGTTACCGGCAGGACTTATCCCTTTAGAAAATAAGCTCTAGATAATATATAACTTAATATTAATAGCAATATCATCTAGTGCTTAAGGAGGAACTAGTCGCTACTCCCCCTGTGGTGCTAATATAATAGTATTTAATCTAGCTCCACCCTAACTAATACCCACACCTATATATCGGACTAACATCTAGTAAACGCGGTTATTGAGTAATGCACTCCTAGCGGCTGCTACCACGCTAGAGTTAGGTTATAGAATACCAACTTAGCTACTTATTTTACGAGTAACTAATTGCGAGCGGTCCACTAATAGTGTGCTTTATACTATAGTAGTAGGAGTTATAGTCCTACTACCGCTACTAGGCGTAGTAATAAGAGCACCTATACTTACTAGATTAAAGTCATCGTTAGAGAGACCACGTAACTTTCTTAATTCTTAAGCTGGATCTGTTTAAGCCTATACCCGCATTAGCGATCCTATGTTTAGGGCGGGATTAATAGCACTATAAAATAGACAGTTAGCAAGATAAATAAATGCAATATTATAAGCGGTATTTAAAAGAGGTGGATAAAAGCATATAGAGGACCAGAATGGAGTTATTAGAAAGCTACTTAATTGGTATAATAATTAATCTTACAACCTAGGGCCACTCTACACTTTTATACAATTAGCTCTGCAGCGTCCTATACACCCCTATCCGTAAGAGGCAATCTATTATCTACCATAATACTACCGCCTTCTTAGTTAAGCCTATTAACGTCTATACCTACATCTTGTAGTGCTTGTTCGTATTTATATAACCGTTTATAGTTAGCAAACTACGGAGGATCCTTAAGCTCCCCTAACTTAGGGAGGGTTCCTTCCTATATATATATACTCACCGCTACTCTTAGTTAAAGGTAAGCCTCGCGATAAATACGCCTACCACTTAGATCGTCCGTACTAAAGTCGGTGCTAGAGACTTTACTATTTAGAAAGCCCAATTTAATAAGTATAGCTTTGCACCACTAAAACGTATCCTCTAAAAGATACTGGTTAATCTTTATACGGGATTAGTTGGCACTATATTAGTTCTATAAAGAGGCTTATATACTAATATTATTAACCATATCTACAAAGGACATTATTATATCCTCTAGTACTGCGTACCCATAGTTCGTAGTATTGGTAGCCTCTAGATATATATAATTTCTAAGAGACTAACCAGACACACTATTTGGGCGATTTAGCTGCTTATAAATATTATAGAGGTTCTATAATCTACAAAAATCCTAAAGCTTAGTTTAAATAATAGGCATATAGATAGTAAGTAAGGTAATTTGATTATATATAAAGAACTTATTCCAGTTCCCTTCTCGCTTAAGTTTAATAAAATATTCCTAAAGTATTCTTATTAACTAGGCCTTCTATATAGGACATAAACGGCTTACTCTCTATTACTTTAAAGCACCGCGTGTTATATATGCCCACTAGGATTTAATCCTCTAATTTATAACACTTATGCCAAATATAAACGCATATATAAATAATATATCTTCTCTAGCAATAGGCTCCCTAGTATCTTTATTAACGTAGTCGTTATAAAGGAGCTACGCGAGCTAAAAGTAGTAATCTGCTACTATATAAGTCTTACTACCGTAGTTAGAATATAGCAGCTCCGGCTAAGCACCTAGTGCCTTTACTATTCTTATATACTGCTTAACAATGCTTATACCTAAACGGGCTATAATAGAACAGTAGAGCCAGACTATATAGCGCGAGTAGGCGTTAATTACAGCGTATATTTGTATACTAAACCTCTCTAGTTTATAATAAGCGTTAATTAACCATAGGTAGTTCGGCCTAGGTATAATATACTCTCCATAATGGCGATTAAGGCGGTACTTTTGGGCTATAACTCCTTTAGGATCAAGCTCCTTTACTATATGAAAAAGTCGGTTCCTATACTATAAGGATTAGTACGAATTATAAGGCTAGGAAGTATAAGCTTACTAAGATATATTATAATACCTTAATTAAAAGTATATATAGAGGAAGCTCTTCCTATATAAGCCTATTATACCCTTATTAAGCTCCTCTTAAACAACCCACCTAAGCTTATCGTTTATTGCGTCAATATTCTCTATATTAAATCTATAAGGAAGGCCTAGTATTTTACGTAGACGTTTTAGCGCCCGGGGTAGTATCTTATAGCCTTCTTGCTTTAGAGCAAGAATAATATTAGCGTTACTAAAGGCGTAATTAAAGAACAAGATTATAACTTTGCTTTGTAGGATAGGGTCTTAGTAGTTAACACGCGGGCTATATTAAGAGGAATTCCACTATTAAAGATTTCGTTCAAGCGTTCGTTTGGAAAGCTGCACCCCGCGGTTATAAAAGACCTTAATAATATTGTCGACAGTATACTGCTTACAGAGCTATAAGATCTCGTCGCGATAAGATTGGTAGTCGATAGATAGAGGCATAGTGGTGTGACGGACGGATAAGTAGGGGGAGTAGAGGAAGTATTAGAGCTTAGATAGATTTTTTTAGGTTCTAAAATTAAGGCGTCTTAGACACCGTAGTAGATCCTTTAAATTAGATAAGATCTACTACAGTAACCAAGACGCCTTAATTTTAAATAGTAACTAAAACTCCTTAATTTTATAATTACTTTAAAGATAAATAAATATATATATATTATTTTAAATTAAAATTAAAATACTACTTAATATAGCCTTATTACTTAGTATATTAATTAAAGGTAATAAAATAAAAGAAATCTACGTTAAATTTACTAAATCTATCCTTATTATTAATAATTAAATATAATAAATATTTATAAAAAAAAAGAATAAAAAAAATATAAAGTTNCCTTTAAGTAGTTATAAATATTATTAATATAATTTTTATAGTACTAATAAATTAATAAACTCTTTTCCTTAATAATAATAGTAGTAAAAAGCTTATACTATAGTTATATAATTGCTAATTAATTCTATTTAATAGTAATAATATAGATACTATAATAGGTATAAAATAATATATAAGCTATAATATCTTTTTTATAACATTCTTTATAGAGCGTTTTATTTAAATTTATTTCATCCTTTAAAATACCTACTAATCCCTATTCTTTACTTTTAAATATACCTCTTACTACTTTACTACTTAATAGTCCTATTTATAGTAATATTAAATAATTTAATAATTATAGCGCTTATATTAAATAACTATAAAGTTATTATTTAACTTTTACTTAAGTCTTTATTAAAGCAGAGTTAATTTTAGTTAATAAGTACTATACTTTTAAAATACTTAAGTATATACTACTTTATAATAATATAAGCTATATAAGGCCCTATAGGATTAGTTTAATATATAAGCCATTTAGTTATATAGTAAATAACTTAGAGTACTTTAAAATAGATTGGTAATATTATAGCATTATAGTAAAGGCCTTACTTAATAGCTAAATTAGAAGGCGCTCTATATTATAATTGACTTATTCCCCCCCCCTTTTTTTATATATTAAATATATATATTACTACTTAATTTTAATTTATAAGAAATAGCTTTTTACTTTCTTATTAAACATTTATTACTTTACTATATAAATTAAAAAGGTTCTAAAGTTATTTTATAATTTAACTTTAAATTAATAAATATAATTAGTACTTTAAGTTATAAAAGTGTTTAATTAGCTTAAAATTAGGTAAAGAGGAAGATATTTAAGCCTAATATTAATAGTATTATAAAGGCATTAAATTTTCCAGAATTATATAGAAATTAGTAATATTAATATATTTGTTCATACTAACTTAATAGCACGAGTGAGTCGTATCCACGGGCACGAAATACATGTAGTATCGTATGCTTGTTTAGATGGTGACTATCGATTGTATAAAGCAGACTACGTGGTCTATATACTGATGCACCTCCCCCCTAATTAGTCAGTGCTTTATAAGTGCACCAGACGCGTAAGCGAGTGGTTGGTGCACTAAACGCGTAAACGCGTACCTAGTGTACCGAACGCGTAAGCACGCGTTTGGTACAACAGGTGCTATAATTATACACTAGCAGTACTTGAAAAATGAAACCACCTGTATACAGCCTCCATAATTGCTTTAATAAAACCATAGAACATAAAGGAAAATACATAGGAAATCTCCCCTGAGGTGCCGTCTAGGCTGCCTTCCAAACGGTACCTTAAGCTGGCCGTAAGTCCTGCTTACGGTCCGTAAAATAAACCGTACGGCCTTTTAACGGGTAGTAAGTTAGATTTTAAGGGCCGCCAAGGCGCTAGTGCTAAGCGAGCCAATGGCGATTTTCCATCCCGGGGATGGAAAATTGTAATTGGTTAATTTAACCACCCTATAAAATTCGGTAGGTTACGTGAGTCTACCAAGTTCCACCGTAGCTTTCCACCGTTTTCCACCTATACCGTATAATAAGTCGTACGGCCTTTTAACGGGCCGTAGATATACCGTAGGTGCTCTATTAGTCCCGTTCTACCCATTTTATAACTTTTAGGTTAAGCTTATTTGTGTTAATTAGGGTTTTAAGGGCTTAATATAGCTTTGCCTTAGTTATGGCGTCTGCTGGGTTATCTCCGCTGCTAATCCATTTAACCTCCGTAATCTTACGTTGTTCGTAGGCCTAATGTAAGCATATTAGGTCGACTATAAGCCTCTTCTTTTGTGTTGTACCTAGTTTAACTAGGCAGTTGTAAAGGGACTTTAAATCGGTGTATAAAACTAGGGGTAACTGCTCTAGTTATAGAATCTTCTAGACCGTTAATTTGATTGTAGCTGCTATATTAAATCTATAAGCTAGTGCATATAGTTTAGAAGCTAGTATACTACGGGTTACTTGTTTGCACTTAATTAAAGACTAGTGTAGTATATTTATATCCTAATTACGGTCTGTAAGTATAATTATAAAGCCAATTTGTAATAATAGGTCTTTGTTATTAGTAAAGGAGGCGTTTATAAATGCTAGTAGGCTAAGGGAATTTAGGTCTAGTGGTATAAAAGTAAGTCCCCTTACTATATTGTCAATTTGCCACTAAATGCGCTTATTAAGCCGCTTGATATTTTCTTCTTGCGGATCTACTGCCTAGGCCGTAAAGGATAAGTCGTAAGTAGATTTGGGTTAGTAGACTATGGCAATATAGGCGCCTCTTGCACGCTATGTAGCGTATTAGTCCTTTATATTTACGGTCTTATGGGTCTCTTTGCGGGAACTAGTAAGGTCCGTAGGCTTTGCTATAATAAGCTTTAGGTTTTAAGCTTGGCATTCCTAAGTTAGCTTAATTAGGTTGCCCTTTTATATAATTAGGCCTCTATTAAACTTAATCGGATTCTACTTAGTTAACTACTCTTACGGCTTTGCTAAGAACTTAGCCTTTTATAGTTTAGTTTCTTTAGCATCCGCAAAGGTCTGGTCTACTAGGAATAGGGTATCGTCTATTTAAAGTCTAATAATACTAAGGCCGTTTGATAGGCTATATAGGAGGTAGGGGTTGTAGGTCGACTGTTCTATTTTAAGCTTACTAACGTAATGCTGGTGGTATGTCTTGAACTAGTGGTTTCTAGCTTCTGGTACTCTGTAAAGAGGTTTTACGACCTATAAAATTGTTCCTGGTTATAGGTTAAGCTTATAGGGTAGTTATATAAAGATGTCCCTACTTAGGTAGGTATTAGACTGCATGTAGGCTTGTGAGATGTCCCGTAAGTAAAGGGCTACGGATTTAGTTTGCTGTAGTCTAGGCGTAAGTATAAGTATAATCCGTTAACTAACCCGTTAAATTGTAGGCGATTGTGTAAGGACTAGGTCCTTTCCCTAGTTGTTATAAGCTTATATAACGAGCCTTAATTTCTTAAAGGCTTTATTAGTACTAGGGTGCTTAATCTTATTAATAAAGCGTAAGTTAAATATACGGACGCCTTGCGGGACGTCTTTCTCTATTATAACCGTAAAGATACCCTTTTTAAGTAGTCCGTTAATCTCTTTACGTCGTAAGTCCGTAAACGGGGTTTCCTATACTAGAACTAATATATCTATAGGCAGAAATTGCCTTGTGGATATTCCTACAGAGGTTAGGTAATTTTCTATTATAGTGTTTTTAGTTATAGGGTGCTTTCGGGGGCGTCCTTAACTACGCTTTACGGTAGGTTTAGTAGGTTTAGTGGGTTTCTAGGGGACTTCTAGGGTAGGTAAGAATGCTTCTAGTTTATCTAATTCGGCGGGTGCTTCTGGTTTATCTAGTTTAATAGGTGCTTTTAGTTTGTCTAGTTTGACGTTATGGGTGTTTTTGGGCCGAAAGTAGGGTTTTACGGACGTGCTTCTAAAGCTGGTTGGCCTACTAGGAAGCTATACGTAGTACGTCTTATTTTCTACAGCCAGTAGATAATAAGGTCCATTCTAACTGCCGCTTTTACGCCATATAAGGACTTTAGAGTTAAGCGGGAGGTCGTGTACTAGGGTTATATTAGGTCCGTTACGGTGGTATAGGGCGTTATTAATAGCCTGCTTAGCCCGTAGCTTGACTATTTTAGTTATTACCTTCCGTATTATAGCTGCTTGTTCCGTAATAGACGGGGTAGGAGGGCCTAGGTTGCTTATCCTTAGGTAGGCTCTATAAACTAAGAGGGTAGGTACTAGTCCGTTAGGGCTAGCGGTGTTATTAATAGCTTTTACGGCCATCTATAAAGCCAGTTCCTTTTAGATGTCCTTACACTCGTCCGTAATAATCTAGTAAGCTCTCCGTAAGGCTAGGTAAGCTCACTTAATAAGCCTAATAGACTAGTGCGCCTTAACTGGAATAGCTTTTGTTAATATAGCCATAGCTATAGTATACTGCTAGAATTCCTTACTAATAAAGTTCCTACCGGCGTTGTGGGTAATATACTGCGGAGGTCCGACGTATATGTCGATTTAGCAGGTCCGTAAAATATCCCAAGTGTATTTTATGGATATATTTTATAACCAACGGGCGGCTTAATAGTGGGTTGCCTCGTCGATTATATATAATACTAGACTGCCGTTAATGTATATAATATCCACGTACACTAAGTGGTTAAAGTTAAGGTCCTTATAAAGGGTGAACTTGAATCGGCCTGGGGAACGTCCGTATTTCTGGCAGAAGGAGCAGTATTTAGTTAGGTGGTTAATTGCCTTCCTATTAACGTCGTTATGTCTAGAGCATTTAAGGACTCTATATAGCTTTTCGGCTAACGGGTGGCCGAAACGGCGGTATAGGCGGTGGATCTCTATACTAGTAAGGTAGCACGGGTTATAGTCGAAAGATTCCTGAATATAGGTCCGTAAAGTCTCTCCCTATATAAGGAACGGGTATCTAAATCGTCGTGTAATTGGTAGGGTAATATACTTGCTTCCTAGGGCAGTTATAGGGCTAATTAGGGTGTCTGTAATATTATTGTAGTATACCTATAACCTGTCTATATCTGTAAGACAGAGTAGGAAGGGGGTGTCCGCTTTTACTACGTGGAAGTTAACTAGGCTAATTGGAGTCTTAACTTTAACTAATCCAATTAATGCGGTTGAGCCGATGCCAAATTGGACGTTTATAGCCCTAGTTTACGTAATATTAATGTCCGTATTGTTATTTATGGTGGTCCTATATACAAGGTATTGTCCGTAGCCTGTGGTAGACTTCTTAGAGGTACCTATGTTGATTATAACACCGTAGAATTCCTTAGGGGTATAGCGTTCTGTGGTGATATATATAAATAGGTCCTGCTTATGATCTATAATATTTATAACAGGGGTACTTACGGAATGGTTTTTAGGTGTAACTAAGTGTATAAAGGAACGGTCGGCTAATACGGTTGTAATATTAAAGGCTTAGCTGTCTGTAAAAGGTCTAAAAGTAGTTAGGAATGTTTCTAAGGTCTCTTATTCCTAAGCGTTTAAGTTAAAGTTAATTATAAGGGCTTCTATTAACTTATTAGGGGGCTCTTTTACTTCCTCTCCTTTGTATTCCAAAATAAACTAGTTAATACGGCTATTAAGTCTCTTCCTAGACTTGTTACGTTCTTCCTGGGTATACCTTATAGACTAATATCCTTCCTTACCGCACACAAAGCACTTCTGGTTAGTTTATCTGTAGGGGTATATTTTCGTATGGGGGTTGCTATAGGGGTTATAGGTGGGACTTGGTCGGTACGGGTGCTGCTAGTGGTAGCGGCGGTCCGTAAAGTAGACGTCTAAATCTGTTTGCGGATATTAAATATCCGTAATAAAGGTTTAAGTGCTGCCTAGTGGGTTTAAGACTTCATACGTTATAATAGAGGAGCGTAGGTCATTAATAAGGCCAGCTAAGGTATCTGTAGGCTTATAGTAGGCGTACTTGCAGGGCTCTACTTCCTAGTAGGCTGTAATAAGTTTATTATGCAGGAAGTCGTCTATTTAAAGCTTAGCGTTAAGGCCGTGCTGTAGGTACCGGAGGTCTTTAATAAGAATTTGCAGGCACTCTATAGTCAATTTTTCAGTATTCTTGTTAATTACGGTCCGTAGCTTGGTCGCATTCTATTAGGTAAGGATATTACGCCTATATTTCGGTCCTTTAAAGTAGTTACGGGTAGCTTTGTATAGCTTATTAAAGGGGACACCAAGGGGGTTGCTCTTAAGGTTAGTATAGTAGTAGTTAAGTGCTAAGCCGCGTAGTATAGTGGAGTAGGCTTGGCTAAATTCCTATTTAGGAATATTAGCCTTCTGATAGAGGTCCGTAAAGATAGTAAGTTTAAAGTTAAAGTTATCGTTTTTACCGCTATACTTGGATTTGTCGGTATAGAGCTTAGCTAGATTAGCTAGCTCCTTGCCGTAGGTCTTTGCTTAGGTGGGTTACGGATCTGTGACTTACGGATCTGTGGCTTGCGGATATATAGCTTGCGGATCTATGACTTAAATAATAGGGGTAATTTAGTTTATATTTTGGTTTACAGGGGTATTACGGTCCGTAATTTGGGTTATAGGGGTATTATAGTCCGTAACTTAAGTATTAGGTATACTTTGGCCAGTAAGATTAATTCTAATACCACTTAGGTTTATGGAACGAATTTGGTTAAATAGGTTAGCTATAAGGCTAGAGATTCTGTTAAGTTTAAAGGAGGTAAAGAGGTTGCTGGTTTTAATATAATCTAAGATCTGCTCTTTAGTCCATTCCGTTTAGTCCTTCTCGCGTAGTGTGTTATATAGAGACCGTGCAATAGTGACTTATTTGTCCCTTTTAACCTATACGCCTTGGTAACGTAAAAGGGTTCGTAGGTTACGGATGGCAGTAGGGTTATAAGCCTTAAAAATAGCTTCCGTAAAGTCCGTAAAGTCTTCCTTATATTGCTCCTACAGGTCGTTATTTATAAGCTTAAAGTGTCTATATTTAAGGATTTTAAAGCTAATATAGTCGTTAACGTCGTTTGTAGACGTAACGTTAACGCCTTATCTCTACTTCTTTTGACCTTTGCTGACTTGCTTGCTGATATCTACCATACTATATAGTATGTGGCGGGTAGTAGAGGTCTTATAGGGTCCGTAAAGGCGGTTAGCGGGTCCATAGTGGTTTGTAGAAGGGTAAGAGGTCTCCGTAACAGTCCGTAAAGGTAATTAACGGGTCCGTAACGATTCGCAGAAGGGTAGGGGGTCTCTATAAGGGGTCTGAAAAGACGTCGGAGGTGTTAAAAGAGGGTGTAGTAGGAATAGGGGTTTGAGGTTTGAAGAGGTTGAGGGTAGGGGTTCTATATAGGTCTGTATTCGCATCTATAACTTCTGGTAAACTATACTAAGACTTAAATAAGTATATAGAGTTGGAGATAAGTCCGTAATCCCCAACTTCTGACCTTCTAGTAGGTCGTACTAGGAGTCTAAATAGGTAGTTGCTGTCGTATATATCGCTCGGGGGGAGGTATTAAGTAATTACTGATCTGTGCGCGCTTACTAATCAGTATTCGTACTAACTTAATAGCATGAGTAAGTCGTATCCACGGGCATGAAATACATATAGTATCGTATACTTGTTTGGATGGTAACTATTAATTATATGAAGCAGACTATGTGGTCTATATACTAATGCACCTCCCCCCTAATTAGTTAGTGCTTTATAAGTGCACCAGACGCGTAAGCGAGTGGTTGGTGCACTGAACGCGTAAACGCGTACCTAGTGTACCGAACGCGTAAGCACGCGTTTGGTACAACAGGTGCTGTAATTATACAATATTAATATTATATAGTCTTTAAATGTCTTTTTATAATAATTTAATAAATAATGCTATATATAAGTAAAAACCTTATTTTTTATCTACTAAATAAATATTAGCCTATTAATAGCACCTTAATATATTAAGTGGCTAAGTATATAGCTTTTTAAGGCATTATTAGTATTAAGCTTTATCTTTTAAATTATTTTAATAGGCTTATTAATAAGGACTTATTTATACTTTCTATTTATTATCTTTTTATTACAAGCTAATTTATTAATAAAAACAAACTATATATATCTATAGTTATATCTCTTAAATTTTACCTTTTAGTATTAAAAAGTATAAATAATAAGGATTTAGTAAATTTCTATAATTAATTNGCTTTTTTTTATTTTAAAAAAGGTAACTATAAATAGACTTTAGCTATAGCGACCAAGACGCCTTAATTCTAAATAGGCTTTTAGCTATAGTAACTAANACACCTTAGTTTTAAATAGGCTTTTACTATAGNAACNAAGACGCCTTAGTTTTAAATAGGCTTTTACTACAGTAACNAAGACGCCTTAGTTTTAAATAGGCTTTTACTGNAGTAACTAANACACCTTAATTTTAAATAAGCTTTAACTTTAAGATATCTATACACTAATACTAATACGTCCTCCCCCTACCCCCCCTACTCCTCTTANACCCCCTTGCCCCCCTTTTCCTCCCCTACCTCCCCTCCCCCCCTTCCCGCGACCAGCACGACTTAGTTATAGCTTAGGGCCACGCGGGCGCAGCAAGCACTTCTTATTTACTAAACGGCACTTACTACACTAATGGCCTAGAGTCTTCTAGCTATAGAAAGCCATATAATACATCCTATAAATAAGCCCGTTTGCAGCGCAGCGGTTATAGGCCACTAGCTGCACCTTACTATATAAACCCTCTATTAAACGGGCGTAGGCTATTATCTTACGGCAACAAGCCGACAGCGCGCCCCACTAAATTAGACCTATATGGCCAAACTACCTAGCCGGAGCATCTATAACGCTAGCATTTTATAAGTCGGCCTAATATTAGGTTAGGGGAGGGAGGCTAAGGGCAGTAGTAGTGGGGGTAGGGGCTAGGGCATTAAAGGTGACGGTAGTAGTAAATTTATACAACAGTATTAGCTAGAGCTACTAGATATAGCGCTAATATACTCTATAATATACCCAGGCCTGCTAGCAGGTGCATTATCCTTATTATCCTTATCCTTATCCTTATCCTTATCCTTATCCTCATCCTCATCCTTATCCTTATCCTTATCCTCATCCTCATCCCCATCCTTATCCCCATCCTTATCCGATAAAGGAACATCCTAAATATCTCCAGAAGAAGCAATAGGTGGGCGGCGCGAGGGGCGAGATAGGCGGCCTAGCGGCGCAGAGAGCACAGAAGCGGCGGAGGGCGCGGGTGGTAGTAGTGGTAGTAGTAGTTATAGAAGAGGCGGAAGGCGTGGAGAGGGAGGAGGAGAGGGAGTCTTAAGAATTTTATTAATTAAATCATTAAAATCTAACATCCTAAAGAGCTTAATAAAGAAGTTGTAGGTGTTTTAGATCTAGCTTCTTTAAATGCGAGGAGGTGGCATCTATATACTACTAACAATGGCCATTATAGTAATAGGTAAAGAATATCTGAATAGCTATAGCATTATTAGCGTCTGCTACAACAATAGAAGAATAACTAACCAATAAGAACTCTAATTTCTTAAAGCTTAAGTAACTACGTTACCTAGAGGCCTATAAAATCTCTCTACTACATCTAGTGGCATTACGGCGGTAGATAGGAAGAGCGTTAAAGAAGCTAAATTTGAGTTACTATAGACCACCTACACACGCGGTAGTAGACGTGTGAGACAATACACTTATTACTACCACACCAGAACATCAGTATATATACTTTACCTGCTATACGGATCTTAAGCTTCACTTATATGCTAGATATACCTGAATTGAATACCATAAGATGGCTGTGGAATCTCATGGTTTTTGGTATGAAAACGCGGCGAGATACAAGCTTGGATTTTTCCGCGAAATTTTTGACATTGGCGGTTTGGTACGTATGGCCCACCATACTACCTGTCTATGTCACCTTGATTCGATCGATCGATCGAATCATTTATTGTGTTCGCTGGCTGGTCGTTCGAACGGTTGTCGTGTGGCTCTGGCGACGGTCGTCGTGGCGATGACGACGGTCGTCTAGCTCTGGCGACGGTCATCTGGCTCCGGCGACGGTCGTCTAGCTCTGACGATGGTCGTGTGGCTCTGACGGTCGTCTAGCTCTGGCGACGGTCATCTGGCTCCGGCGACGGTCGTCCAGCTCTGACGACGGTCGTCTGGCTCTGACGACGATCGTCCAGCTCTGGCGACGGTCATCTGGCTCCGGCGACGGTCGTCTAGCTCTAACGACGGTCGTCTGGCTCTGACGGTCGTCTAGCTCCGGCGACGGTCGTCTGCTGGCTGTCGTTCTGGTGTCTTCCTAGGTAGGGAGGATGTAAGGAAGGGTAAAAAATGAGGTGGCTACCTAGGTGTATATAGGGGGTATACTTGGCAGAGGCACGTGTAGAGGCTATCGGGAATATAGCGGGGACCCGATGCGGAGCTTCGTGTAGAGCCTCCGTACGCAGAGCTTNGTGTAGAGCCTCCGTACGCAGAGCTTCGCGCAGAGCCTTGTGCAGAGCCTCTGTACGCAGAGCTTTATGTAGAGCTTCGTGCAGAGCTTCGTGCAGAGCTTCGTGCAGAACTTCGTGTAGAACTTCGTGCAGAGCTTCGTGCAGAGCTTCGTGCAGAACTTCGTGTAGAACTTCGTGTAAAACTTCGTGCAGAGCTTCGTACAGAACTTCGTGTAGAACTTCGTGTAGAACTTCGTGCAGAGCTTCGTGCAGAACTTCGTGTAGAACTTCGTGCAGAACTTCGTGCAGAGCTTCGTGCAGAGCTTCGTGTAGAACTTCGTATAGAGCTTCGCGCAGAGCTTTATACGGAGCCTCTATATTAGGAAAAAATTTACTAGCATTTAATTTTACTTTTCTGCCATTTTAGCATTTTCTAGCATTTAGCAGCTAAATGCTAATACTTAATTATAAATACAGCTAAATGCTAATACTCAATTATAAATGCGGCATTTGGCGGCTAAATGCTAGTACTTAGTAATAAATGCCGCATTTAGCTGCTAAATGCTAGGAAATGCTGGAAATGCTAGAAAATGCTAGAAAATGCTGAAATGGCAGAAAAGTAAAATTAGATGCTGGTAAATTTTTTCCTAACGTACTCTATAATAACTAGGTGCGATCTTTTATAATAAGGTTATAATTAAAGGTATATATAGTATCCATTAGGATATTTAAATCTGTAAACTTAGCTTTAAAAGGGATAATAAGTTAGGCTATTTTACCTAGCGCCTTTAACTTACCTAGGGTATTACGGACCTTATATTAGCAGTAGTATAACTACTTAGAAAATATATAAACGGGTTAGTTAAGATATTACGGGAGGCGCTAGAACCGATCGAGCTATAGGATAAGGGGTAGTAAAGTTATATAATGGATTACATTACTAGTTTAGAACGTAGAAACGTAATATACCGACGTACTAACGTATTAACGTACTGGGTACATTTCTTAGGCGTAGTATTATATATTTAAAGGACTACAGTCCCTACCTAGATAGTTCTCTTCTTTATAGTAAATCTTAGAATATAATTAGAGTTAATCTATTAGGAAACCTACCCCACTACATCAGGAAATTTTTTTTTGGGCACGTTGTCGCAAGCGAAAATCGGGGTCTGCAAAACCTGCGTAAGTCGCAATTTTGGCAATTTGCGGCAATTTGCAGCAATTTACTATAAATACGCAAGTAGCCTGTGCAAATTGCTGCAAATACGCAAGTAGCCTGTGCAAGTTGCTGCAAATTGCTAAAATTGCTAAAATCGCGACTTAAGCAGACCCTAATTTTTGGCTGCAATAAAAATACCACAAAGCTCCGCACAAAGCTCTACTAAGGCTCTGCACGAAGCTCTGCACGAAGCTCTACACAAAGCTCTACACAAAGCTCTACACGAAGCTCTACACGAAGCTCTACACAAAGCTCTACACAAAGCTCTACACGAAGCTCTACACGAAGCTCTACACAAAGCTCTACACAAAGCTCTACACGAAGCTCTACACGAAGCTCTCACACGAGCTCTACACGAAGCTCTACACAAAGCTCTACACGAAGCTTTGCACGAGGCTCTACACGAGGCTCTACACGAGGCTCTACACGAAGGTCTGCGTACAGAGGCTCTGCACGAGGCTCTACACGAAGCTCTGTACGAAGCTCTGCACGAAGCCTCTGTACGAAGCTCTGCACGAAGCTCTGCACGAAGCTCTTACACAAAGCCCTGCACGAGGCTCTACACAAAGCTTTGCGCGAGGCTTTACACAAGGCTCTACATGAAGCTCTGGCGTACAGAGGCTCTCTGCCGAGGCTCTGTACGAAGCTCTGCACGAAGCTCTACACGAAGCTTTGCACGAGGCTCTACACAAGGGCTCTACACGAAGCTCTGCATAGGGGCTCTACGAAAGCTCTACGTACAGAGGCTCTGCGCACGAGGCTTTACACGCAAGCTCTACGTACGGAGGCTCTACTAGCGTGCAAGCTGGCTTCTTCGGGTGCGAGGTACATCTCGATACTGAGGCTCTGCACGAAGCTCACTCTGAACAAGGATTTGCACAGCCTTATCAAACGCTCTAGGAGCCAAGCCTTATTTCTACCCGGCTCTTATATCGTACAGCTTACCTAGGGAGAGCTCCAGAGCGAACGAGTGCAGATTTCCTCCCAGCATCTGACGTCCGCACGTTCTCACGACCCTCTCTGCATCTCCCCGCTCGATATCTCCCGATAGCCTCTACACGTGAGCTTTACTATGCCCACGCAGAACCCCTTATCAAACACCTAGGTAGGCCACCTAAGTTCTAACGCTAGTCCTCAGTCCCCCTACCTAGCGAGACACCAGACGACAGCTAGCGAAGATTCGATTAATCGCCAGAAAACCAGACGACCACCGTTCGAACGACCATCCAGCGAAAACGCCACCAAACGATTCAATCAACCGATCGATCGAATTGAACAGAGCTTTTAATATCGGCCCGTCGCCGAATCGAATCCAGGGCCTCCCTAGGTTAGGCACCCCAGACGACCACCGTTTCGAATATACAGCCAGCAAACGGCCGTAGAGAACGATTCCGAATTAATACAATTAATCAATCAATCGAATCAGGCGGAGCCTTCGATCGGGGCCGACCTTTCCCCCAAATTACAGACAGGTAGGCAATAGACGGTAGCACAGACAGGAGGCACAGACGGTAGGTTATAGACAGGGTAGGCATAGACAGGTAGCACAGACAGGTAGGTACAGACAGGTAGGCACAGACAAGTAGGCACAGACAGGTAGGCACAGACAGTTAGGCATAGGCAGGTAGGCATAGGCAGGTACAGACAGATAGATAGACAGACAGACAGACAGACAGACAGGCAGGCAGGCAGACAGGCCAGACAGGCAGACAGGCAGACAGACAGACCAGACAGACAGGTAGGCAGGCAGGCAGGCAGGCACTAGGCCTAGTTAAGGAAAATCGGTATACAGCCAGCAGATCGTCAGGAATACCGCCAATTGATGATTTGGAGCCTTTGTAAAGAGTATCCCCCTTATCTTAATTGCTTAATAAATAGCTCTATATTTTATATTGAGTTATATAGGAATATAAAAATATGCAAAATATAAAATGTATAAAAATATGCAAAATGTGCAAAATATATAAAATATATAAAATATACAAAACGTGTAAAATACACAGGCTCTGCGCGTTTGCTGCGAGTTGCTGTAAAATGCGCAGGCTCTGTGCAGTTTACTGCGCAAGTTACTGCAAAATACGCAGGCTCTGTGCAGTTTGCCGCAAAATGCGCAAACCGCACAAGACCATATACGACTGCCGCGACCGTACAGTTTGCCGCAAATTGCCGCAAACTGCAACAACGAGCCCGAAAAAAAATTTCCTGATGTAAGTTATATTTACGTTGTTAACTTCTTATTTACCTATATATCTAGCCTATTAACAAGTCTATTATAGTATTTTCTATAAGGCTTCGTTATATATTTACTATTATAGTTATAGTATTAATAAAGTTAAGCAATATGCCTGTATAATTACAGCACCTGTTATACTAACCACGTGCTTACGCGTTCGGTACGCCAAGTACGCGTTTACGCGTTCGGTGCACTAACCACCCGCTTACGCGTTTAGTGCACTCCTGAAGCACTGACTAATCAGGGGGGAGGCGCATTAGTATATAGACTACGTAGTCTGCTTTATACAATCGACAGTCACCACCATCCCAAAGAGCATACAATACTATACGTATTTCGTGCCCCGGGATATAACTCACTTGTACTATTAAGTTGGTACAAACAATGCCATTTAAGATAGTACCAGTTACGACGCTATCTATAGCAGCAACTACCTTAAGAGAAGGAGATATTAGTATACAAGATAATGACTTATAAATAATTACTATAGCATAATTTAGAGAATTTATTAAGGAGACGGATAATAATTAAGATGCTATTAATTAAAAGGGTTATAGAAGAAAAGTATAAGCTAAAGATATTCCTTATATAGATACGATTAAAGATTTAGTATAAAGGATCTAAGCTAGTAAATATAAGAGATTAAGTAGCATATATAGAACTATTTTTAACGGGTTAGGTATTAGCGTAGTTTAAACCCTATTTTACGGAGATATAAGCTAATAGGTTAGCAACTACTAATTTAGAAGCACGGTATGTATTCTTGAGCTAGAAGGGATTTATTAGTAGACTTATACAGATACACAGAGGTCTAGAATTAATAGTGACGGCTAAAGAAAAGCTATATTAACTTATATAAAAGGGATTAGTAATAGATTATATAATATAGTTTTAAATACTTATAGCGCAAACTAAGTAGAACTAAGGGGCGTTAATAGTATAGTATAGAAGGGGACTAAGGGCTAAAGTTTAAGCTATTATAATATTAATGAATAATCTAAGTAATATAAGAGAGTTAATTAAATAAGCTATTAAGGTAGATAACTAGCTAATAGGTTTAGAAAAATATAGCAAGGACTAATATACATAAAAAAAGACGTAATAAGTGTTTAAACTATAGTATAGCACAAAGCTAATAGACCTAAGTAGTATTAAAGAGTTAAGATAACAAAATAAGAAACTATAGAAATTTAAAGGTTAAGAATTAAGTAATTATAGAACTAAGGAGCAGAGGCTAAATTAGTGATCTTAGTAATAGCAGGCGTTTAGGCGGACTCTATAGTAAAAAAAGTGGTTTAAAAATAGATCTTATATAAACTGCGGGAAATAGAATTATTTTGCTAGAGACTATAGAGGTAATTAGAGTAACTACGCGGTACAGTCCTTTGCGAAATATCGCGAACTCAGGCCGGAGTAAGCCCGCGCACCACCTACTACCAAATTTTATATAGAAATCGATGGAATTAATTATTTCTACTCACTTATACTACTACAATGGGCTAGCGCCTCCTAATTGAGGTTATAAACCAAATAAAACTTTGTCTTAACCTTAATAAGGATATACCTAAAATAGTAGCAGCTTTAAAGCTCTTAAAGATAACTATTTATAAGCTCCAATTAAATTAGGACCTTTAGGGTTAGCTATATACTCTACCTAGTGTTAAATTAGGTAGACTAAACACTCTACTAAAGTACTAAAAGCTGGTAAGTAGTCTTAGCATAGTGTTAAGGTTTACTAACGTTTCTACTAGATAAAGACTGCTTAAGTACTATAGTAATAGGCCTACTGCCTACCTTAACAGGATATAAGACTTCCTCTTTAACAAATTTAATATTCAAACCTCTATATATACCATCCGCCATATTCTTAAGGCCGCTTAATAGTCTAGAAAGACAGTCTCTAAGCGTACCGCCTAGTAAAGTACACTCCTCCGCACTACTTAGTAGGGCAGGTAGAAATAATAGCTTACTAACTAGCTTGTCTTCCTTAATAAGTCGGCTTTAAATAAAAGGACTAGTGATCGAAAACGGGGCTAGTCGCTAAGACGGATAGACTATAAGGTGTTAATACTATATAAAAGATCTAAACAATAGAGTATACTACCGGCGTTAACGCTTAAGGGCTATACAAGCTATCTTATCTTCTAAGAAGCTTCTACTAGCAAGCTTCTTAAGGATTTTATAAAGCACTAGGTGCTACTAAATTATACGCCGTACCTAGGGCCGCGTTTAATTATTATATTAGATAATATATTTATCTATAAATTAGCACAACTTTAAGAGATCTATAAGTAGGCAGGTGTTATACTTAAATTCCTACTACTATACTTACCGGATTTTAATCTAATTAAGGCGACATTTAAGGATTTAAAAACTTGGATAAGGAGGAACTATACTCTAGCGTCTAAGTTTAAGAGCTTTAATAGATTCCTAGAGTTTATAATTAGTTAAGCTTATAGAGTACACGCAGAGGCATATTTTAAGAAGGCTAGCTATAGGGTAGATTAAAGCTTTCTATAATATATTCCTTTACTTATAATAAGCTATCTTCTAGCGCTTAAACTCTACCACCCTCTCTCCAATCCGCGGTAGCGTGCTAACTGAAAACCTATACTCCTTCTAGAGTCCCACCATTATATCCTTTAGAGATCTTATCCTATTAATATCCTAATTATCCGCCATTAAAGTACGCTTAATTAGCTGTAGGATACTCTTCTAGCGCTTACTAGAGTGGCTTAGCTAAGCTATTAGCCAGTTAAAGAACTATAAGAGAATCTTATAGTAGTCTATATCTAAACGCACCAGGCTTAAATTAGGAGGTGGCTTAATACTAGAAGGAGACAGAGGTTAACCTAGCGGCTACTAATAATCCAGACGCCTTATTGCTTATAACTCTCTAACAGTAAATAGCCAAATTAGGTCCTTAATTTAATCTACTAGTAAGTTATCCTTAGCCTCTAGTTCTTTATTCTTTAAGAGCTACCGCCTTATCTTTTAAGCTAATAGCTAGCAAATAATATTTTATAACGGCTCCTTAACTGTTACGGAAGTAGGCACGAGCTAGAATACAATATACTAAACGGGGTAGTAATTAAAGAAGGCTACGTACGCGTAACTATACATAGTTAATATAAAGATATTTAGATATAGAATAGAATAGAACAGGTTAGGTACGGGTATAAATAGGGGTTGTAGGGGAACGTGCGTAGGTGTCTTGAGACGAACGTGAGTATGGGTTAAGAACGTCAAAACGTATAGGGACGTGAGAACGTGTGAGTCCCGTAACATTAACCGTTAAAACGTTACTTTAGATCTCTCTACTCCACCATTAAAGGATATAAGCGTTAATAGGATAGTAATGCTTAATACAATTAGCTTTACCTTAACGCCTATTCTACTAGTAGATACCTCCTTTATTTAAGTAATATAAATTAATATAAGGCCATCTGCTTGCTAGAACGGGAACCCTATTTCTAGTAGCTTTCTTAGCAGCGATAATATTTGGGAGATTAGCCTCTTAGATTTAGGTGGTAGTTCATTTACTAGATCTTACTATTTAACTAAAGAGAGGCGCCGGCGATAGTACTAGCGTCCCTTAAGGCCGTTCCTTAGTTAAGTATAAGGTAAGATCTAAGTATAATAATTTTATTAGATACTACTTACGGAGGTCCTTTAATAGCTTAAGTACTTAATAGAGGTCAGTGCGATCGTTAACCTTATAAAGAAAGTTATTAGCCTTTAATTACCTCTCGTATAAGGCAGCCGCTTTAAGGCGATTAACATTAAAGATCCGTGGTAAGCACCTTATAATTACACTATTGCGCTAGCTCTTAATTAAGCTATAAAAGAGGTTCTCAGTGTCGTACTTTAAAGATATCGTACTAGGTAAGGCCTCCCTTCTAGATACTGCCTTTTAACGACTTATAAAGCTGATAGGAACTAGTGGCGGCGACGCTCGATCCTCCTTCTTCTCCTCCTCCTTCTCCTCCTCCTCCTCCTTTTCTTCCTCCTTGTCGTCCTTATCGTCGTCCTTATCGTTGTTATTCTCCTCCTCTATAGTATCCGGCTGTGCTAATAACGGCGGCGACAAGTATATAAATAACAGTGACGGTAGCTGCAGCGCTGGCGGTAGCATAGGACGCCGTGCTAGGCGACGCTGCGTCTTTTTTAGAGCTCTCTCAGAGGCCCGCGGCTGCGGTAAGGTGTTAAATAATATACGTTTATATCTCTAGTACTTTTTAGCACGAGCTAATACACGTACGGCCGAATCTATAGGTAAATAACAACTACTCTATACAAATTGTCTAGTCCAGTTAGACTAGAGCACGATTTTGGGTAGCGACAGCGAGGTTTAAAGGCGTGGGAAGGTAAGAATAATTAATTCCATCGATTTCCATACAAAATTTGGTGGTGGGTGGTGCGCGAGCTTACTCCGGCCCAAGTTCACGATATTTCGCAAAGGACTGTAAAGGGAACTAGACTAGTAGAAAAATATATATAGAGAGAGAGGGATAATAGTGTGCTATAAGGAATAAAAGAATATCTAATTAATAGTTTTGCGTTTTATTATAATAACATACTAAATTTATAAGGATATTAAGTATAACGTAAGCTATTAGCTATAAGAGCCTAAGTTAAGAGGACTTTAAGGTATAATAAAGTTAGATAAAGAATAAGATTGACTTTATAAACTAGATTAGGACCTAAAGGGTATAGTTAGCTAAAAGTCAGCAGAGAAAGTTCTTGCGTACTAGTTTTATTAAAAAGCAATAGGATTTAAGAATCGACACGATCGGACAATTAGCAGCGGCGATAAGGAAATAAAAGCGATTAACTAGGAGTACGTAAACCTTAAGTACGTAATAGAGGTAGAGACTAAAACCGCTATAGAGTAAGGATTAGTAATGGGGATTAAGACTCTATTAGATACGATATCTATTACTTTATAAGACGTAAAAGAAGTAGGATAAGGAACTACTTTAGCACTTAATAAAGGTAAAAGGCTATAGGTCTAAGGTTTCTAAAAAGGAATAAAAAGGACTTAAGATTCTTAAAGTAAGATAAGAGTAAGTTAGGACTCTTAAGATAAGATAAGATAAGACTAGCTTAGAAACCAACTATAGATAACAACTAATAGAAAAGGATAGTAGCTTAGTTTAAAGACAAACAAATAAGTATGGGATAAAGATTCCTAGTAGACTAAGAATTCGAAGAATAAATAAGGATACCTATAATAGGCGAATAAAGTGTTTAGCCTAAAGGTCGAAAAGTTAACACTATAAGTAAGAAGTAAGAAGACTTTAGGGATCCGTTAGCTAAACGTAGGCTAAAAAAAGCTAGAAATAATTTAGAGAACGAATCTATACGTAGTAAGAATAAAATTAAAACTATAAGCTAAGAATGCTAGGTTATATGCGAAACAGAGCACTAATATAAAGAATTACTTATAGGCCGAAGACAGGCATACTAAGAGCAAAATAGCTATAAGAAATCGAATAAAAAGAAGATTTTAGACGATATATAAAGGGTTACAACAATATGGTAATAAAAAGATACTTTCTTATAAATAGATCGTATACGCTTACGGAACTATACTAAAAGTAGTATAAATAGCAGCATAGTAATAAATAGGAAGCTTTCTATATATAGCTAAAGGAAAGA
The DNA here is from genome assembly GCF_001692895.1 of Cenococcum geophilum 1.58. Classification (NCBI taxonomy): domain Eukaryota; kingdom Fungi; phylum Ascomycota; class Dothideomycetes; order Gloniales; family Gloniaceae; genus Cenococcum; species Cenococcum geophilum. Next base: position 360,152 of record NW_027137626.1, read on the forward strand.
GTTATTGCAAACTAAGTGTTACGGACCTTATATCGGCAGTAGTAGCACTATTAGGAAGAGATATAAATAGACTAGTAGTGGAAGTACGGGAGGTGCTAGAACTAGTTAAACTATAAGATAAGGGGTAACTAAGTTATATAGTTAGTTATATTATAGGTTTAGAATATAAGAATATAAAAATATAAAAACGTAATATACTAACGTATTAACGTACTTAGTACATTTCTTAGGCGCAGTGTTATATATTTAGAGGACCGCAGTCCCTACCTAAATAATTCTCTTTTTTATAGTGAATCTTAGAATAAAATTAGAGTTAATCTATTAGGCAACCACTCTACTAATTATTATTACGTTATTAACTTCTTATTTACCTATATACCTAACCTATTAATAAGTTTACCATAGTATTTCCTATAAGGCTTTGTTATATATTTACTACTAAGGTTATAGTATTAACAAAGTTAAATAATATACTACTAAAAGTAGCAGTTATAACGGCGTCTATAGTAGCACCTACCTTAAGATTAGGTAATAACACTAGTATAATAGATACTAATTCGCAACTAGTTACGGTTAAATAGTTATAAGTAATAGTTAATTAATTAACGGATAATAATAGGATACTTAAAGAAAATATTAATATAATTAGAGTAGCTAAAATTAAGCTACTATCTATTAAGTAATTTTTAGGGGAGAAATTAAAGCTTAAAGGATTCCTTATATAGATGCACTTTAAGGTTATATAAGAGAGAGTAAAGCTAGTAATAGCTATAGACTAAATAGCCTATACAGAGTTATTCCTAATAAAAAGGGCACTTAAGTAGTTTAAGCCTTATCTGTAAGGGCGCGAAGAGACTTTAGGGAAGATTTAAAGGAACGATATAAATTCTATCTAAATTTAAGGGTATATAGCTCTTGCTAAGAACAAAATATTGTATAAAGAAGAGAAAGGAATAATAAGAGAGTTATATATTAAATAGTTAGGGGTCTTAATGGTTAATACGTACACATGTGCGTACGCGGTCTTTAACTAACTTTGGTAGAATTCAATTAATCTAGTAGAACTTAGCAGAAGTCGATCAAGCTGGCAGAATTTGGCAGAATTTGGTCAAAACGTCGGAATTTATCTGTTGAGTGTTTTACTAAGACATTCCTACTGTAACTGGGCTAGTCCCGTTACATTATCTTATAGAGATATTAAAAAACGGTATAGTAACTATTAACTAAAAAGTATAATATATATTTACTAGTTAGAATAGTTTTATAAAACGCCTAATATAAATATTTAAAGACCTAGAGGCAACTACTATAGTAGAAAGAAAGCCTTAAAATTTAGTATAGTAAACCTTAGTAATTAAGTATATAATATAGTTTTAAACACTAGCAATATAGGTTAAATAGAATAATAAGGCGCTTATAGCATAGTATAAATAAGGACTTAAAGCGAAAGTTTAGGATATAATTATCCAAATAGAAGATGCGGATACTCTAAGAGAATTAATTAATTAAGTAATTAGGATTAATAATAAAATCTACTAAAGGAAACAGACTAAAAAGGGTTAAAATAGAGTTCTATGGTTATATAAGGCGTAGAGTATATAATAATAAAGTTAAACTTAGAAACTATAGTATAGCGCAGAACTAATAAACCTAAATAGTATTAAAGAAACCTATAAGAGATAGATAAAACAACTATAAAAACTTAAAGGGTAAAAATTAAGTAATTATAGACCTAAGGAGTAGAAGCTGTTACGGCACCATAATGGATCTAGTTAGGGGGCTCGCTTAAGCCTTAGTATATATATATAGACGTGTCCTTTTCCACCTTCTACTCCTTATCTTAATATTTAAGTCTATAGACTACTAATTATACAGGCTTACATACGTTCTTTACGGCGCTTATACCTTAATTAACTAAGTCGCTGTAATACTGTATTAAGATCCCTTAGTCAGACGCAGGCTGTTATAATTTAGGTTAAGTCCTATAGTAAATGGGTAGACGGAGCCCTATACGTAGGCAAAGGAAGGAGATATACACTTCTATAACAAAGTAAGGACTAAAGTCCTATAGTGGCTAGGTTATAAGAAGCTTAGTCCCTATACTACGCAAGCACCCTTATATATATATATTTTTTTTTAATTCTTCTATTTAATTCTCCCCGCTAGACGGTAACTCTTTCCAACTATATAAACTTATTGACTAACTAAGTAATACGTATATCTATTAACCGAACGCGTATACCTACTAATTAATTAAATAAATAACGACCGACTATACGTCTCTATTAGACGCTTATACCATACTGCTACCTAAATAGCCCTTTTAAACTAATACCAAGCTACGTATACTGTAAGGAACGAAATCAGTTAATACTAAGACTAGTACTATATACTAGCTGCGATAAACGACCCTAACTAATACTAAGTTATACGAGCTTTAAGGAACAAAATTACTAGGACTACCAACGCTAACATTACTCTGCTATTAACTACCGATTATGCCGATATGCATACGATCTATATACTAGACAACAGTAGTACTAATACACCTGCTACTACGACCTGATAACAACTGTGCCGATATGCCTACAGTCTCACCAACTGTACGATCGTGCCGTTACGCCTGCGATCCACGACTTTTGCTTATATTGTACTGCTACAAACCGGATAAACGATAGCGCTGTTATGCCTGCTATCTATCGACAACCAATAGACGGGCTCTGTGCTCAACTACTATTGTTACCGCCGCTAGTACTGTACTACTACCTAAACAGACATCTGCTGCCACGCCTGCAGCTAACCTTAATTCGACTTCTACTACTCCTGCCTGCAGTACAACAACTAACCCTTACTGCTCTGCCTACAGCATTTTATCGACTACTGCTGCCCTACCTGCAGCAAATAACTACAACTGTACAAGAGGTAGAAGACAAGTACCTAGGGACAAAGCTTAAGGGCAAGCTTTTTTAAAGGGGGGGGGTAATATTACGGCACCGTAACGGATCTAGTTAGGGGGCTCGCTTAAGCCTTGGCATATATATATAGACGTGTCCTTTTCCACCTTCTGCTCCTTATCTTGATATCTAAGTCTATAGACTATTAATTGTACAGGCTTGTATACGTTCTTTACGGCGCTTATGCCTTAATTAACTAAGTTGCTGTAATAGAGGCTAAACTAGGGATCTTAGTAGTAAAAGATATTTAGGCGGACTTTATAGCAAGAAAAATAGTTTAAAAAGGGAGCTTATATAAATTGCGGAAAATAAGGTTATTATACTAAAAACTATAAAGACAGTTAGAGTAACTATATAGTAAAAGGAACTAAACTAGTAGACGATATATATATATAGAGGGATAATAGTATACTATAAGGAACCAAATAGTATTTAATTAAAAGTTTTATATTTTATTATAATAATGCATACCAAATTTATAAGGACGCTAAGTATAGCGTAAGCTATTAGCTATAGGAGCTAAAATTATTAAAGTTTAGAGGAACTAATAAACTATCTCGTAGATTAAATATTAAAGACGATAAGTTTAATATAGGTAAAGCATTTAATAGTAATAGGGTAGTAAAGGTAGCTTACTAGGAGTATATAGACTTTAAAAATATTATAATAAAAGTAAAAACTGAGACCTTTATAGAATGAGGATTAGTAATAAAAATTATAATACTATTAAATACGGCATCTATTACTTTATAAGATAGAAGGAGAAATATCTAATAAAAAGGATTAAGTAAGCAGATAACTGCTAGTACTAGCTTACTACTTAATAAAGGTAAAAGGCTATAGGCTTAAGACTCTTAAGACGAGATAAAATAAGCTTAAGGACCTATAATAGATAATAACTAATAGAGTAGAGTAGTAGCTTAGTTTAAAGATATACAAATAAGCTTAGGATAGAGTTTCCTAAAGGTATAAGACTTTTAAAGTAAAATAAGTAAGATTTAAGACTTTTAAAACGAGATAAGAACACTATAGAAGCCTAATTAGACTAAGGCTAGAGTATAGCTTAAAAAAGAAGTAAGCTTAAGATTAAGGATCCTATAGGACTAAGATTTTAGCAATAAAATAAGGACTATTAAAGAAATTGCGAATAAAACGCAGTAATAGGGTTAAAAAGCTAATACCTTAATTAAGAAGTAAGAAGACTTTAAGAATCTACTTATAAGATAAGATATAAAAGAAATTATAGAAGAATTTAAATAAAGAATTATTACATAGTGAGAATAGAAACTAGATAAGAGATCTAGTATACTAAGATGTATAAAGGATAGGGCACCTATATAAAAAATTACTAATAAGCTAAGAGTAGGCACGCTAAGAGTAAAATAGTTAAACAAACTAGAATAGGAAGAAATTCTAGAAATTTTAACTAGATTTAAAGAATAATATATAAAGGGCTATTATAATATAGTAATAAAAAGATACTTCCTTATAGATAAACCGTATACGCTTATAGAACTACACTAAAAGTAGTATAGGTAGCAATATAATAATAAATAGGAAGATTTTTATATATAATTAGATAAATAAGTTATTTAAAACTACCTAATTATATAAGATTTAATAAGATTTAATTTACCATCCGACCTGGTCCCCCTAATGGGGACACGCAGACTAATTCCTATGGGAAAAACCTCCTTATCTGAGAAAAACCGCATTTTTTTAGTATACAAAAAACCCCTAGGGGAGACGTAAGAGGTAATACTTCTAGATAGTATCCGTACTATATTAACGGGAGGAAAAACACCATTAGGTTATTACTTTGAGACTCCCTTTATACGGGAGTGTCTAAATACCTATTTTACCCTATCTGCTATTTAAACCATTTTTGCCACGTTTGTGTTGTCTATATAAAGTTATATGCCTATCCCTAGCTCCTTTTCTAAGTCTTCTATAAATATCTCCTAATAATAATAACACTTGCGTTCCGCCTGGGCCTATATACTAAGGTTTTTTATCTATTCCTTTATTAAAGGGTTTCTACAACAGGGTGTATATAACTTAGTATTGCTTTTGCCTTAGGGCCTAAACCTAGGCCCTTATACCTATATATTAGGTATAGGGGAACACTCTAGTATTTAATAGGGGGCCCAGTCCCTATAACTAGATACCTAGGTTGCCGGATAATGTTAAAATAGGGGGCCTCTACTACGCTTAGGGCGCGGATTGCATACGTATGTGTATAGATGCTATGCGGTATATATAGTATTTATAGGAGGGAGGGGGTACGCCGAAGGAATAATACTTATTAATTTAAATGTCCCAAATATATACATTAGAGACATAGTAGCAGTATTTAAACTTTTGCTAAGGCTTACCCCCCAGTAAAAAATTTCGCACTACTACTACGTCGCTGCGCAGGCGCTGCGTAGCCGTATATACGTCTCTGCGTTCGCTCTAGTAGTCTATTAACATAATTTAAATGGAATATTAATAGTAGCTACTAGGTTCCCGGGCTCCACCGCATAGGGGTATAAAAGTCGCTTTTATAGAGTTGTCTTTTTAACTAGTCTTAGCGGTAAAGCCTATAAAAACTCTGCTGTTCTAATAGCGTCAAGGGTTAAGTATTTGGAGGCCCCCTCTAGCCATAATGTAACGTTGCTGCATTAGTAACAGATAAGATCCTCACTCTTAGCTTAACTATATAGACAAGATAAGATGGAAAGGAACCCCCATAGGACCGTATAGGTCGGATCTTGATTTTGGTGTTCCTTTAACTACCTAATTATAAAAAAGGCAATAAGTTATATTAAAGGGGCCCTAATTATAATATTAAAAGATCTGAAAAAGAGATTAGAGAACTAAAGAGGTAAATAATATATCTTAGTACTAGTAAATAAAACAGTAATATTTAGATTAGCGTAATAGAGGTTTAAACTTAAGGATAAAAATAAACTAAGAATTAACCTAAAATACCTAGCGTATAATATATATAAGAATCTAAAAGAAAAGAATTAAAAGTACCCTATAAGAATATATTAAGTGCTAGAGAAGTAATAGTATAAAAATACTAAGTATATATAAAGATAGTATTTAACATAAATTTAGGAGTTAGGGGACTTAATACTTTAGCTAAAAATGTTCCTTATAAAAGAATACTTAAATAAATAATAGTAGTGGGAATACCTAGAGAATATGTATTTATAGTATATTAAAGATAAAAAGTAAACTAGGTATTAGCTAAAGAATAAGTTAAGTATAATAAAATTAAGCGGCTAATAGTTAGGAAAAGTAAAGGCCTATAAGACTAAATAGAGTTAGTAGTAAAGCCTTAGACCCTTAAAGGAATTTAAGAATAATTCCTAAATTTATAAGTTAATTAGTAAGATTAGTAGTTTAAAGCACTAATAGATAGTAAAGTAACTAGAAACTATATCTTACTAATAGTAGTAAAAAAGTTAGGGTTACCTTATAGATAGAAAGAGTACCCTTATTTACTAGTTACGATTTTAGAAGATCTAATAGCTTATAAAGGAGGTATTATTAACATTAAAACAGGACCTATTTAGATAACTGTTGGAATATATAGATAGAGTCTACCGACTAAACAATTGTACCGTTACGCCTACAGTCCGTCTAAGCTGGCACCGTACTGCTATATACTTCTCCTTTATACTTTCTTACCTTCTTTCCTTTTTGTAAATGTCGCCAGTGTCTATACAAGTAGAGGTTACGTGGTTATGTCTCTAATTAGTCATCCTTACGGTGACTCATCAGCCCCCTATTTAGGCACCGCGATCCTTACGATCCTCTGCGAAAGACACGAATGAATCAAAGAACTTATTACCTTATATTGCAATTGCAGTACCCCCCTGGGTGATACCTACACTAATCAGTTAATATCACAGATTAGCCAGGTGTTATTACGAAGAAAGGCACTACGCGATTACTCCTACCAAGGCCCGTCGACCATATTGTGTTTGCTAAGGAGAACCCTTCCTGTATAGGCCCTGGGAACTTAAAGAACCGACTCCTCTAAGGCTTTGTTTGGTTTGCGTCCATCACGTAAATCAACCCCATACAATCTCTTCACTGAGTGCCAGTACCCCTAATACCCAAGAGAGGCACCACGCGATCGCTCCTACTAAGGCCCGTCGACCACGTTGTGTTTGCTAAGGAGAACCCTTCCTATATAGGCCCTGGGAACTTAAAGAACCGACTCCTCTAAGGCTTCATTCGGTTCGCGTCTACTATATAAAATCAATACCCAGTACGACCTCTTTACTAAGCGCCAGTACCCCCCAATACCTATTAACCGCTTAACACATAAGACCACGACCTACACTATAATCTACGCTAGTCAATTATGTCTGATATAGGAACCTAACGTCCGAACTAGAGTAATGGAATTACCTTAACTAACGAGACTACCGCAGAAGACATCACCAACTATATTAACTTTAAAATTAATAAGTACACTAAATATAACTTTAAAGATAAAAGCCTATAGGAATTATACTAAGAGGACTTTAATAATTTTGAGGTATAGACATTTAAAGACGCTAATAGGCCTGCACTTATGGGACTTAAATAACTACTCCGACGCAACGGAGTATGGGTCTTTAATAAGAAGAGCAAGTCAGTACCACAAGCACTATATAATGTCGCCCACGAAGACAACCCTACGGAATGGTTAGATGCAGAAATTAAGCTATACATTAACAATAAAGGACGCTTTAATTCGTATGTTATTAACCGCCGTCTTGAATCACGTTCATTAACTCCCTCAACGGCACCTACCCCGACCCCAGCTGTCTTGAATGACCTCCCTACGGCCGAGCCTCCCTCACCTACGAACGTCACAGCTCCTTCTACAGAAGCCAAAGCCACCACCTATGGCAGAGACTTAGTAACCTTGGTAAAGATGTATACGGAGGAAAGCAAGTACAGCGGAGAGGATAATAACTTTGACCGCAAGCTCACGATTTTCAACGACCTTTATGACAGGGTTAATATACTATAAGAGGCAAAGATTAAAGGCTTTCCGACGATGCTATAGGGTATTGCTCTTAACTTCTACTATAAGAACAAGGCAACCTATACCACCTTTAATAGTATCTGTAATGCCATATATAACCACTTTAAAGGACCAGAATACAAGCGTAGAATCTTAGTAAAATGGAACGCTATAACCTTAAAGACCGTAATAATAAAAAATAAAGGTAAGTCTATAGGGGACTGCCTACAGCTACTGCTTAACGACCTCCGTTATTTACAGCATGGTCTTAACGCTAACCTCCGCAACGACGACTTCCTACATAATAAGCTCATCATCGCTTATTAAGACGTCACTGCTTACTAGGCAGCTTGCTCTAACCCGCCTACTATACTTACTGGCCTTATAAACAGCCTATAATCGTTAATTGTCACTTATAAGAAGATTAATAGTACTATAGAATAACCCGCTAATGTGTTCTTATAGCCTACGGAACAGCCTATGGACGTATTCTTTACTAACCGTCGCTACCACTGACTAACGTCTCGACTAAGTTTATTAAATAATCGTTACAGCAATAATGCTAGGACGTGCTTCGTGTGTAAGAAAGGGGACTATTAGTTAACTAGGTACACTAAAGAAGAATGTAATAAAGCAAGAAAAGGATTTAAAAGACGTGTCCACCAGTACCTTGCGGACAACGATATTGATAATAACTTCGACAAGGATATAACGGCTATAGCATTTAATATATTAACCCCAACTGCAGTTCCTACTAGCGGTAACTTCTTTTATAACGACTATGGTATTAAGCACTTTATAACCTCAAACGGACCAATACTAATTAAAACGGCTAAGAATATAGTCACATCTATAAACAACGATGCCTTTGCCTATAGCCTCACGGGTAGCATAGAGCCTAGTGGTACAGACCCTGGTGGTACGGAACCTAGTACAGTAAGGCGCGGTAATGTCGACAATAAGAGTAGCAACGACAAGGGCAAGAGCGCCACCTACCTCTACGACAATAACCCTCCCGACCTTACCGTTGATATCGACTTCCTTGACTGTCATTTTGACGACAACGGATAGGACTTAGCCCTTCTACCTGCCCGGCAATAGCGCAACTCAGCTCCAGCTGTCTCAAATGACCTTCCTACGGCCGAGCTCCCCTTACCTACGAACGTCACTGTCTGCTGCCTCCCCTGCAGATCTGCCACGTCGAAAATTACGTTAATAGCGCGCCCCAAATGCCAGCGTGCTCCTNCCCCCCCTACGGCCTTTGCAAGCTATAAATACTACGTTAATAAAGTCTATATATTAGTGGTTTTACGCACAAAGAAAGAACTGCCAGTGTTGGAATATATAGATAGAGTCTACCGACTAAACAATTGTACCGTTACGCCTACAGTCCGTCTAAGCTGGCACCGTACTGCTATATACTTCTCCTTTATACTTTCTTACCTTCTTTCCTTTTTGTAAATGTCGCCAGTGTCTATACGAGTAGAGGTTACGTGGTTATGTCTCTGATTAGTCATCCTTACGGCGACTCATCAGCCCCCTATTTAGGCACCGCGATCCTTACAATCCTCTGCGAAAGACACGAATGAATCAAAGAACCTGTTACCTTATATTGCAATTGCAGTACCCCCCCGGGTGATACCCACAATAACTATTAAAGAAAGGTAAATTAAAATATCTTTTAATATCCTACTATTAGAACGAGATAAGGTAGTATTAGGAATGCCTTAATTATAAAAGTATAATTTAAAGATTAATTAGATTATAGGTTAGGTTAATATTAGAAATACTTAATAATATAAAAGGCGTATAGCAACTAAGTTAATATAGTACTAAGTTAGAGTAATATATAAGGAAACTAAGAAGGAGTTATCCTATATACTAAAAAGATACTATAAATATAGCAAAAAGCTATAAAGCCTAGAAAGTAAAAAGCTGTTAAAAATATAGTATAAGACTATAAAATAGAACTAGAACTAGAAATAAATTTAAGGTTCTTTCTAACCTATAAGTTAACTAAAAAAGAGTTAAGAGCACTTAAAGAATTTATTTAGGAAAATTTATAAAAGGGATATATTAGACTATTATAGTTATTAGTAGAATATTTAGTACTATTTATACTAAAGAAAAACGGAAAACTTAGGCTATATATTAATTATAGACAGTTAAATAGCATTACTAGGAAGAATAGGTATCCTTTACCCTTAATTAGTAAAATTTAAGATAGGGTAGGTAATATGTAAATTTTTATAAAGATAGATCTAAAATAGACGTACTAGTAGATTAGAATTAAAAAAGGTAATAAATAATAGGCAGCCTTTAGGTTAAAGGAAGGACTATATAAGCTATTAGTTATATAATTCGGACTTATAAATACACTAGTAACTTTTTAGAAATGAATTAATAATATATTAGGAGTATACCTTAATAATATTATTATCTACTTAATAACTAAGAAAGAGCATAGGGAATACATTAAATAGGTTTTGAAAAGACTATAGAAAGAGTAGATACTAGTAGCAATTAAAAAATACAAGTTCTTTACTAAAAAGATAGATTTTATTAAATTTATTATTAAACTAGGTTATATTAATATAGACCTAAAGAAGATTAAAGCTATAGTAAGNTAGTAAGAANNNNANAATATAATATAGTTAANNTTATTTTTAGGGTTTTATAACTACTATAGAAGGTTTATAATATAATAGTTAAAGAATATTAAACCCTTTACTAGGCTTATAAAAAAAAGAAACTATAAGTTTAGGAAAATAAGTAAAAAGAGTTATTTAGGGAACTTAAGGAGTTATTTACCTAGGAACTAATCCTTAAAATCTATTAACTAGGATTAGAAATAGTTATAAAAACAAATATATTAAATTTTGCACTAGAAGTATTCTTACTATAAAAGTACGAGAATATATAGCATCTAGTAGCATACTATAGTTAAAAAATAACACTACTAGAATTAAACTATAACATTTATAATAAGGAGTTATTAGGTATAGTTACAGTACTTAAGGAATAGAGAGTGTTTTTATAAGGCATAGAGAAACTATTTATAGTTAAAACGGATTATAAAAACCTAATAGGGTTCCTAATAATAAAAGAACTTAATTAGAGATAGGTTAAATAGGTAGAGATACTTATAGAATACTATTTTAAGATTTAGTATATTAAAGGCACTAAAAATATAAGAGTAGATATACTTAGCAGAAAGGCTAAACTATAAAACAATAAGAAACTATTAGGGGCAATATTATGCAAAGATAGTAAACGGATTAATTAGATATAATTACCCTAAGATTATAACAACCTAAGAAGACGAACTACTAAAAAGTAAATAGACTAGGAAAATCTAAGAGGTGTAATCTAAGGACTTAGACTTAGAGTAGTATAAAAATTAAGAAGTAATGTACGTACTAAGAAGTATTATAGAAGAATTTATTAAAGAATTCTATAAGGGAATAATATAAGGATATAATAGAGTAATAGGCCTAGTATTAAGACTTTAGGAGGAATATATTATTTATAAAATCTAAAACTTAGCCAGAAAAGTTATAAAGAAGTACTTAAATTGCTAAAAAAAAAGCCAATAAGGCATAAGCTGTATAGAAAGCTATAGCCTATTAAAGTACTAAAACGTCTATAGAAGATAATATTATAGGACTTTATTGTAAAGTTATTAAAGTTAAAAAACCCTATTACCGAATAGGAGTATAATGTAATCCTTATAATAGTAGACAAGTTAACTAAATAGGGCTACTTTATAGCATATATAGAAGAAATTACTAGAATCTATATTAAAGAAGTATTTATAAGGTATAGAGTATTAAGTAAAATTATATTAGATAAAGATCTAAGATTTATAGTAATATTTTAGGAGGTATTTTTAGCGGAATAAGGGGTTTAAGTAGTAACTTTTACCGTAAATTATTTATAGATAGATAGATAGATAAAGAGATTAAATTAGACGCTAGAATAGTATCTAAGATATTATATTAATGTGAGGGGACTTTGTAGATAGGGGACTATAAGGATATAATTGGAATAGGATAAATTGGTAAGAGAGACGAATCCTTAAGGAGGTAAGGCCTCTAGGATTGTAGAGACTATATACTATAGGCATATGCCTTTAATATGTAACTAGCAACTATCTAAGGGGCATCTAGGGGTTTTCCTAAGGGCAACCTAAGGTGTCTGCAATAATATCCCTTACATTACCCTTTTCCCCCCCCCTTCTTGCAGCCGGCCCCTAATTACTATTACCTTATAGTAGGGAGATTATAAGGGCTCGTCCCAGAAGGGGTTTGGAGAGGTATTAGTATACCGCTATATATTATTTATCTAACCCCTACTTTAAACTCCTAAAAAACCTTAATAAGGAAAAAATTAATTAGAGAAAAGATATAAGAATTGCTAGGAGACCTATTAGAAGCCTATTAAATATATACTAGTAACTACCTAAGCTAATATAGGGATTTTTATATAACTTTACTTCTAAGCCTTTATACTAGCCTATAATTAATTATAAGTATTATAAGTGTTACGGACGCTTTAAGTACAATGCTATAACTACTAGGAGAAGAGTCGAAAGAAGCTAGTTAATTAATTTAAGCATAGTCTAGGATAGAGCCGATAGAGCTATATAACGAGGAATAGTAACTAAGGTTACGTAAGGTAATCTATATAATCTAAAGGATCTATATAATCCGCGATAGAGTAAATAAAGCATACGTATATTATATATAAAAAGGATTTTATAGGAGTACGGTTGTGTATTTAAAGGACTATAGTCCCTACTTAGATAGTTCCTTCCTTATAGTAATTCTTAGAATACAATTAGAGTTAATCTATTAGGCAACTACTCCACTAGTTATTATTACGTTATTAACTTTAACTTACTTTACCTATACACCTAGCCTAATAATAAGCCTATTATAGTACCTGCTATAAGGTTCCGTTATATAATAATAATAATAATAATTTTAATTTACCGCCTGTCCTAGTCCCCCTAGTGGGTCCACGCAGGCTAATACCTTCTATAGGAAAAACTCTAACTTAGAGAAAACCCCACCTCAGGCCGCGTTAGAGAGATAGTAGTGTTCCGATATCGGAGCGCCGGCGGCTCGCCTTCTACCTATCTTTAAGTCTGCATATTAAGCCAACTAGCCGCGCTTTGCGGACAATTTTACTCTACCCCCTTTTTTCCTTGTTTTTTACCCTTATTCTTTTACTAGTCCTTTAGGCTTTAAAAGGGCTAGTATTTACTTATATCCTCTATATATATTGCCTTTACTGCCTAAAACTAGGGTAAAATACCTAACTGTACTAGCCATTTTGCTGCTGCTTAGGCGCTTTCTTTATTATTTAAAATATCCTAAAGGCGTTTAGAGGCGTATTTTGCTATAAAGTCCGCCCTTTAGTAGTGTGGACACTGGAATAGTATATAGTGGACTATCTACCTTATTTAGCTATATTCGCACTGTAGGAGAATTATTGGTACACCGACGGATATATGCTATATATTAAGCCCTATTACCTCTATATAAAGGAGAAATAGTACTATAGCCTTTGCTTTTATTAGGCCTTTATATAATAGGATTATAGGTTTCCCATATAGGGTCTTCTACGTGGTTTCTATATAGTCTTTAGCCTTTACCTATTACCGTTATTGCTATTCTAAATCTGCCTATTTCGCGATAAAGGTGGTTGCCTGCCTTTAGTGCTAGTGACCTTCTATATAGTGGCGGCGCTCCGCCTACGCTCTGCTGGCGTTTTGCTGGCCACGCTTATAGGGGTTTATTATAGCTTCCTGCTCTATATAGTCCTTCTAGTGCGTAAGGAAGCCTTATATCTTATTTTTATGGTCTTTTACGCGTTTCCTAAGCGCTTCTAATAGTACTAGTAGCCGTTTTATTTTTTGCTAGCGCTTTACTAATATATTCTAGATACCGTTAAGTGCCTCTACTAATTTCTTTTTTACTCTATTAGAGGCCGTCTTAGTAGCTCTTTAAAGGGCTATTATTTTAATATAGAGTTAGATTAGGGGAATAGCCGCTTTTTTCTCTATTATAGCTATTAGTGTTTGCTAGTATGCCCCTATAACCCTATAGAGACACTAGTTCTAGACTTTCTATAGTGGTTTAAGCAAGCTTTTCGCTAGCGTTCCGCTGTTGTCCCGTACTCCCTATACTTAGGCGCTATATAGCATCGCTAGTTAGACGGTGACTGTATATAGGAGGCGTGAGCGGCGTATTAATAGGCCCTATATAGACGCGGTAATCTTTAATATCGCCTTAAAGGCTACTAAGCCCTTACTTACGGCCTTTTTAACCTATTTTTTTATTAGAGCTTAGGGTCTACCTAGATCCCTAGGACTCGCATGCTGGTTTTCTAGGGGGCTGTCTCGTAGCCGGTAATACGCACGGTAGACGCAAGGTCTATAATGGCGTGGCGCCGTTACCTTGTAAAGTGTATAAGCTAGTACTTCTTAGGGGCGAACGCCGCCCTATGTTGATTTGCCTATATAGTGTAGCAGTTATAGGCGGCCTCTAATTATTAACAGTTCTCTGCCGCGGAGTCCCCCTAGGTAATAAGGTTTGTGTTGTCTATAAAGCTAAACCCTAGCGTACCGCTATTAGGGCGCTAGAATTCCTCTAATAGCTCTAATATAAAAAAGAGGAATAAGATTAGTAATAAGGGTAACCCCTAGGGGATGCCTATCTATATCTAAATTTAATTGCTCTTATATCCTATAAACTTAATATAGGTTTTATATGCTATTAGGAAGCTTTATACAAAGTCTATAAGCTACTTTAAAAAGCCTTTTCTTTTTAGGATATAGAGGAGCCTTTTATAGGAGACGTTGTTAAATACCCCTATTAAGTCTAGGCTTAGCATTAACACTACATACCTATAGCGCGTTTGCTACGCCGTCTATACATAAGAGCTAAGTAGTCCTACTACTAATAGTGTGGATTATTTACGCCTTACTCCTATCTAGTTCTAAGGGAGTAGCCTATACTCCTCTGCAGCCTTAGATATAATATTAGCTACGTACTTTTCTAGGACTTTTACTAGCGTGTTTTTAAAGGTAATTGGTTTATAGCTGCCTAGAAGAGAGTAGTCTTTCTTTCCTTCTTTATATAATACTATAGTTATGGATTCTTTAAGGCTTTTTAGTATTATTCTACTGGCAAAGTAATGACTAGCTGCTTTTACTAAATCTTTTGTAATAACTAGGGCGACTACTTTAAGGACCTTATTTGGTATGCTATTTAGCCCTAAGGCTTTTCTATTTAGAAGACTTCTAATAAGCTTACCGATTTCTTCTATTAAGATAGTAGGGCTAATATTAAGTATATTTTGTTCCCTTATTATCTCTATATTACTAAGGTCTGCTATTTTAGTTTTAGGAAAGAACTTAGCTGTAAGGATATTAGCCTTTATAATATTATTGTCTGTTAAGGGATCCTTAGTAGACCTCCTAAGGTCTAGTAGATAGGGGTCCGCCTTCGCTACGCTTACTTTTTTACTCCATTTTAATAGAGTCTAAAGTCCCTTATTATATGGTTTTAACTAGTCTTTAGTAAATTTATAAATAAAGCGTCTTTAGTTATTACAACTAACTCTTCTAGTCTCTTTTTACAGTTAATTGTTTAATGCTAAATATCTTTAGTGGTCCTTGGGGTTGTTATAGGCTTAGAGCTATTATCGCGCCTATTAGGCGCCGGCGTAGAGCTATATAGCCTGTGGTGACCATTCTTAATAGGCCTGCCAGCTAGGCTATGCTTGTGGGCAGTATTCTTTAAGTGCTTACTTAATCCCTTCCTAAAGGGCTTAAAAGGGGTCTTTAGATATAGTCCAGTTAAGCTCCTAAATGCTTTAAAGAAAGCCCTATAAGTTTAGCTTCTTAAAGGCGAGGCGCTAGCGTTCCGCTAGTAGATAGCTAGTGTTATTAATTTAGATGCGGATTGGTATATAGTCTCTTATAAGGGCCTATTCCTTAACTATACTATAGAAGTTAACTTTTCTGTATAGATCTGGTGATATAAACGTGAGGTCTATTATACTCTCCTATTGCCCTCTTTTCTATATAGGCTCTCCTTTTAGTGTGGCGAGTACTAAGCCTTTAGCATCGGTTTTGGCCAGAAGGCGTTCCGCCTGCTCTTCGCTAGCTATATACTTTCCGCCCTATATTAGGTAGTAGGCGTTAAAGTTACCTAAGAGTATAATTTCTCCCTTGGCTTCCTTAATAGCTATTTTAACTTTAAGCCATGCCCTAATCTAAGGGCCATCTTCGCGCGGGTTATAGATATTAATAATTGTAGCCTTTAGCCTCTTTAGGCGTACCTAGAGGGCTACAGTAAAGGGGCCGTACTATCTGCGCTTTTAATACACGGCGTTAATATTCTAGCTAATTATAAAGCAGACCTTTATTATAGGGAGAGCGTTATATATAAGTGTAAATCCCCTAGGGCAGTATATTAATTTAGTATATTTATTATATGCCGGCTTCTAAATTATAAGGACCTAGTGGTTCACCAGTATAATGCTATTAAAAAAGGGGCGACACGCCCCTTAATTTATATTTCCGTAGTTATACTGGATGATTATATACTTACTTATTTAAAGTGGGTGTGGGCTTATCTATGTCTGTGTCCTATTCCTCGTCGTTTTCGCTATTAACTATTATTGCTCTATTGGCGCGAAGCCGGAGCCTTAATTATAATCTGTCTCTGCTTACTATTTTAATAAAAGATAGTTTGCCTAGTCCCTATTTAAGTGGTTATTCTTAGGTCCCTAGGTAAGATATTTCCTATCCTTTTTTCTTATTAGTGCTAATTATGAGGCTTCCTAGTATTAAGGGTTGGTATATTATTTCTGTGGCTTCTTATATGTAGAGCGACTGCGTTAAAAGGGCTATCCTCTTTGTTTGGATACCTTTAAGGTAGCTTTAAAAGGTTCTATACTCTTTTCTTTGCTATACTTTATAGGCTTTACCATAGTTAATATAGGATACCCTTTTCTTAGAGCAATCTGTGGTGTTATATGGTCCCGCATATTGCCTATATTTTATTTACTTTCCGTATACGCTTTATATATACCCCTATTAATTATAGCGGTAGTATTACTTTATAATTACGCTATTCTTAAATAGCCTAGTCTTAAAAAGCTAGGATTTAATAACTATCCCGCTTTTTATAATCTTTTACTAAATTGCTTAGGTTAGGACACTAATTATAATTATTCCCCTAGTTTTTTTAGGTTCTCTCTAGGCGCTGCTGGAGTTTGCCTAGCGTTTTACCTACGCTTTAGGGTTGTGTAGCTATTGGATCCGGCTAATAGCTATCCTAGGCATAAGGCGCTTTATGGCTTTATAAATGGATTAAGTTAATTCTAAATTATCTGCGTCTCTTCTATTATTAATTAGAGTCTTAAGTGGGACTCCCGGTACTTCTAGGAGATAATCTTTCCTTAGTATTCTAAGTCCTAGCGCGTCTAGCGCGTCTAGGATTTAGTTCTTTATTATTTAGGAGGGGATATAAATATCTATGTCCCTATTATTAAGGGTGCGTACGGCGTATGCGCTTGGTATTATTCTTTAAATGGTCTTAAGAAGCTCCCCTAGTTTGTGGCCCTGGGGCTCCTTAAGCCGGACGCGTATACTCGCTCTCTATGGTGCCGCGACTGCGTTTACTGTGCGGGCTACCTGCGTAGCAACGGCTGCCTATGTTTGGACCTGTACTAGGGGAACTCCTAGGCCTGGGGGTCCTCCTTTACGCGTTTCTATTTGGATTTTCTTAATACTAGCTTTAATTTGGTTAAGCTAGGTCTTAGTCTCTTATTCTTAGGTTATCTAGGGGACTAGACGCGTTAAAAGGGCTTTAATATGCTGTATTGCCTCTTAAATAGAGGCAAGTATCTAGTGCCGTGGAGTTTCTTCCTCCTCTTTTATAAGATTGTCTTTAATTTGTTTAAGTGTTTCCTTTAGTTTTTGCTATTACTGGCAGCTATCTTTTTCGCGTTATTACCTACCTGGTTCGTGGTTCGGCTCCCGCGTGTTGCGACTCTCGCGACTCCGGCGGGGAGCCTGCGCCCCTCTGTCGTCCCCCATGCTCTAGATGGGGGGCGGCGTGGTTTTATGGGGTTTCTCGGTGCGGGGAATAGGATTCCGATATCGGGTTGCTTTATTAAGTGGTTTTTGGGCTAGTTTCGCTGCTATTGCGGCTTTACGTTATAGTATATATATAGTTATAAGGGATACGTTATAAGACTGGAGATCCCGTTATATAATTACTACCTAGTTACAGTAATAAGTGCAGAAAGTTAAATAATATGCCACCAAAAGCAGCTACCACGACGCCATTAACGGCAGCAACTACTTTAAGGTTAGAAGGTAACATTAGTATAGCGGACACTAACTTATAATAACCTGTAACGGTTAGACAGTTATAAGAGATAGTTAACTAGTTAACAATAAATAATGCGGTACTAGAAGAAAGGGTTAATAGAATAGGAGCAATAAAGATTAAGCTACTATTAATTAAGAGGTACTTAGGAGAGAGATTAAAGCTTAAAGGATTCCTTATATAAATGCACTTTAAAGTTATATAAGAAGGGGTAAAGCTACTAATACTTATGGATCGAATAGCCTATATAGGACTATTCCTATTAGGAAGAGTACTTAAATGGTTTAAGCCTTACCTTACGGAAATATAGGCAAATAGAATAACGACCACTAATTAAGAGGTGCGGTTTATATTCTTAAGCTAGGAAGGGTTTATAGAGCAACTTATATAAATATTTGGAGACCTAGAGGCGGTAACTATAGCGGAAAGAAAACTCTAGGACATTACGCAGCAGACGTTAGTAATTAAGTATATAACGTAGTTTTAGACGTTAGTAATATAAGTTAAGTAGAATAATAAGGCGCTTATAGTATAGTATAAGCAAGGACTTAAGGCTAAAGTCTAAGACGTAATTATCCTAATGGAAGATACGGAAACTCTTAGAGATTTAATTAATTAAGCAATTAAGATTAATAATAGGATCTATTAGAGAGAACAGGCTAAGAGAGGTTAAGATAGAGTTCTATAGTTGTATAAGGCGTAGAGTATATAATAACTAAAGCTAAGTTAGAAACTATAGTATAGTGCAAAGCTAATAGACCTAAGTGGTACTAAAGAAGCCCATAAGAGATAAAGTAAGAAACTATAAAAACCTAGAGGTTAAGGATCTAGTAATTATAGGACTAAGAAATAAAGGCTAAACTAGGGATCTTAGCAGTAGAAGACGTTTAGGCGGACTCTATAGTAAAGTTAATAGTTTAAAGACGGAGCTTATATAAATTACGGAAAATAAGGTTACTTTATAAGGGATTGCAAAGATGGTTAGAGTTACTATATAATAAAGGAAACTAGACTAGTAGAAGACATATACATATAGGGAGATAATAGTGTACTATAAGGAACAAAAGAGTGTTTAATTAGAAGTTTTGCGTTTTATTATAATAACATATACTAAATTTATAAAGACACTAAGTACGGCGTAAGCTATTAACTATAGGAGCTAAAACCCTTAGAATGTAAGGGAACTAATAAACTAGTTCGTAGATCGGATATTAAGGACGATAATTTTAATATAAATAAAATATTCCATAATAATAAGGTAATAAAAGTAGCTTACTAGGAGTATATAGATCTTAAAGATGTTATACTAGAGGTAGAGGATAATTCCACTATAGAATAGGGAATATTAGTAGGGATTAAGACCCTACTAGATATAATGTCTATCGCTTTATAAGACGCAAGAAAAGTAGGATAGTAAACTACTTTAGCACTTAATAAAGGCAAGAAGCTAAAGGCTTAAGATTTTTAAGATAAGATAAGAGATGACTAAGATTCTTAAGACGAGATAAGGTATACCTAAGGACCTATAACGGACAGAAACCGATAGAGTAGGGTAATAGCTTAGTTTAAAGATATATAAATAAGCTTAGGATAGAGTTTCCCGTAGGCATAAGACTCTTAAGATAAGATAAGTGAGATTTAAGACTTTTAAGACGAGATAAGAATACTAAGTAAGCCTAGTTAGACTAAGGTAGGAGTAAAGCTTAAGTTAGAAGTAAGCTTAGGATTAAGAATCCTATAGAACTAAGATTTTAAGATATAAATAAGGACTATTAACGAGATTAAGAAGTAAGAAAACTTTAAAGATCTACTTGTAAGACGCGAAAAGAAAGAAACTATAGAGGAATTTAGAGCAAGAATTGCCTTATAGTAAGAGCAAAAACTAAATAAGAGATCTA
Organism: Cenococcum geophilum 1.58; assembly: GCF_001692895.1. NCBI lineage: Eukaryota > Fungi > Ascomycota > Dothideomycetes > Gloniales > Gloniaceae > Cenococcum > Cenococcum geophilum. Next base: position 380,430 of record NW_027137626.1, read on the forward strand.
TTATACTAGGCCGTATAAAGAATAGAGCACTTATATAAAGAATTACTAATAGGCCTAGGTTAGGTATACTAAGAGCTAAGTAGCTTACCAAATTAGAAGATAAAGAGGATTTAGGGATTCTAACTAGGTTTAAAGAACAATATATAAAGGGCTGTTATAACGTAGTAGTAAGAAAATACTTTCTTACGGACGAGCCGTATATACTTTAACAGCTATACTAAAAGTGGTATAGGCAAAGGCACAATAATAAGTAGGAAGATTTCTATATGTGGTTAGATAAGAAAGTTATCTAAGACCACCTAATTACGGAAAAGGCGATAAATTATATTAAGGGGGCCTTAATTATAACGTTAAAGGATCTAAAGGAGCGTTTAGAGGATTAAAGAAGTAAAAGATATATCTTAGTACCCGCGAATAAAGTTATAACGTTTAGATTAATATAATAAAGGTTTAAACTTAAGAATAAAGACAAACTAAGAGTTAACCTAAAGCACTAAGTATATTATATATTGGTATGGATTGCATATATAAATAATGCGTACAATATATACAGAGTACTAAAGAATAAGCATCGAAAATATCCTATAAGAATGTATTAGATAGCTAAGAAGTAAAAATACCGGAACGCTAAGTATATGCATAGCTAGCATTTAGTAGAAGTTTAGAAGTTAGAAGACTTAATACTTTAGCTAGAAAGATTCCTTATGGAAGAATGCCTAGAGAATATATATCTATAGTATATTAAAGATAAAAAGCGAACTAAGTATTGGCTAAAGGTGGACTAAGTACAAATAGGATTAAGTAGCTAATAGTTAGGAAAAGTGGAGGCCTATAGGATTAGAGGGAACTAGTGGTAGAGCCTTAGACCCTTAAAGGAATTTAAGAATAACACCTAAATTTATAAGTTAAATGGCAAGATTAACAGTTTAAAGTATTAATAGATAGTGGAGCAATAAGGAACTATATCTTACTAGCAGCGGTTAAAAGAATAGGATTACCATATAGAAGGAAAGAATGTTCTTACCTATTAGTAATAATTTTAGGAGATCTAATAGCTTATAGAGGAGGTATTATTAATCTTAAAATAGGACCTATTTAGTTAACTATTAAAGGGAGACAGATTAAGATGTCTTTTAATATATTACTATTAGGGAATAATAAGGCAGTACTAGAAATGCCTTAGTTACAGAAATATAATCTAAGGATTAATTAGGTTACGGGTTAAGTTAATATCCAGGATACTTAACGACGCAAGATGCGACAGTAAGCTAAGTTGGTAAGGTACTAAGTAGGAGCAACCTACAAAGAAATAAAAAAAGGACTAAGTTACGTACTAAAGAAATACTATAAGTATAGCAAGAAACTATAGTTACTAAAGAGTAAGAAGCTATTAGAGTATATAGTATGGGACTATAAGATAGAGTTAGAACTAGGAATAAGTCTAAGGTTCTTTCTAACCTATAAGCTTACCGAAGAAAAAGGTAGAGTACTAAAAGAGTTTATCTAAGAAAACTTATAAAAGGGATATATTAGACCATCGTAGTTATTAGCGGGTTATCTAGTACTATTTATACTAAAGAAGAATGGTAAACTAAGGCTATATATTAACTATAGGCAGTTAAACAGCATTACTAGGAAGGATAGGTATCCTTTACCCTTAATTAGCAAAATCTAAGATAGGATAGGTAATGCGCAAATCTTTATAAAGATAGATCTAAGATGGACGTACCATTAAATTAGAATTAAGGAAGGCGATAAATAAAAGGCAGCCTTTAGGTTAAAGGAAGGACTATATAAACTATTAGTTATGTAATTTAGGCTTATAAACGCACTAGTAATATTCTAGAAGCGTATTAACAATGCATTAAAAAAATACTTAGATAAATTTGTTATAGTATACCTTAACGATATTATTATCTACTTAAGGACTAAGGAAGAACACGGAGAACACGTTAAATGGGTCTTAAAGAGACTATAGGAAGAATAGATGCTAGTAGTAATTAAGAAATACAAGTTCTTTACTAGAAAGACTCATTTTATTAGATTTATTATTAAACTAGGCTAACTTAGTATAGATCTAAAGAAAATTAAGGCTATAGTGAATTAGTAAGAACTAGAAAACATTACGCAGTTAAGATTATTCCTAGGGTTTTGTAACTACTGTAGAAGGTTTATAGCGTAATAGTTAAAGGATATTAAACCATTTATATGGTTAATGAAGAAAAAAGAATTATAAGTATAGGGAGAGAAACAGCAAGAATTGTTTAAAAGAGTTAAAGAGTTGTTTACCTAGGAGCCAGTTCTTAAGATCTATTAACTAGGACTAGAGACGGTTATAGAAATAAATGTATTAGACTATACACTAGGGGCATACTTTATGCAGAAATATTAAGATAAATAGCACCTAGTGGCATACTATAGTTGGAAGATAACACTACTAGAGTTAAACTATAACATCTATAACAACCAGTTATTAGGTATAGTTGCAGTATTAAAGGAATAGAGAGCATTTTTATAAGGCACAGAGAAACTATTTATAGTTAAGACGGATTATAAGAACCTAATAGGATTTCTAACGATAAAGGAACTTAACTAAAGATAGGTTAAATGGGTAGAGATGCTTATAGAATACTATTTTAAGATTTAGCACACTAAGGGTACAGATAATACATAAGCAGATGCTTTAAGTTGGAAAGCTAAACTATAAGAGAATAAAAAGCTATTAGGAGCTTTACTGCAAAAAGATATAGACGGATTGATTAGGTATAATTATCTAAAAATTGTAGCAACTTAAGAGGATAACGAATTAGAAAAAGTTTATAAGATATTAGAAAGCTTTTAGGTATAAAGGATCTTTAAAGTATAACTAGAAGAAGAAATACTGTATAAGTATAGAGAGGTAAAGTATATCCTAAGAGGCATAGCAGAGCATTTTGTGGAAGATTTCTATAAGGGAATAACTTAGGGATATAATAGAGCCATAGGCCTAGTGTTAAGACTCTAAGAGGAGTATATTATTAATAGAATCTAGGGACTAGCGCGAAAAGTTATAAAAGAATATTTAGATTGCTAAAGAAATAAACTAATAAGGTATAAGCTATACGGAGGGCTATAACCTATTAAGATACTAGAGAGACTATAGGAGGTTATATTATAGGACTTTATTATTAAGTTACTAAGGTTAAGAGACCCTATTACTAGGCAAGATTATAACGCGATTTTAGTAATAGTAGATAAGCTTACGAAGTGGGGATACTTTATAGTGTGGTGGTGTAAATTGGACGTCGCCTACTATCTTGGCATTTTCCTATATTTATAGAGCCTTCGGCTTCCTTCCTTCTTCCCTCTATTATACATATCGCGACCTTACCAGTTACCGGAAATACACTCTTTTCTTTCTTTCTTACTGACTGACTGACTGACTGACTGACTGACTGACTGACCGACCGACCGACCGACTGACCGACCGACCGACTGATAGCACCGTGACTTTCCTATCTTAGAGAGGTCGTACCCTCCCACATATTTATGGCATTCCACATAAGGACGACGGCAAGCTCTTTGGATTAGAAGTCTAGTGCTATATATATAGGAGACACGCAGGAATATACTACGACTACAGAAGAACCGCCAGCCAGACAGACGAGACAGCAGAGAATTAGAGAACTAGAGAACCAGGCAGTATTAGACAGCAAGGGGAACCAGGCAGTCCCTGAATAAAAAGACAGCGGAAAAAACGGACATTAGACGGACAGTTAGACTCAATGCATAGGCCAAAGAGTGGCAATAGGAAGCAAAAGGGTGCAGGTTAAAAAGGTCTCGGCAATTAGATTCGGTGCCCATACTTAGAAATTAGATATCAAGCGAATCAGCGAGCCTATCAGACAACGTCTTGGAGTTACCCAATACTTGCCACCTACGCACAGACATAGCCAGACCTTTATTAAAGATGCAGAGACGGCAAGCTAAGGGCCAATTAATTAGACGGAAACGAGATCTAAGACATCTGGCGGCAAAGGAAGTCAGGACTGCCCTTAACGAACAAAGGACGCAATACCGAGTAAGGTCGCAAGCACACGAGATCGGATCTGTCCTTAAAAGCTTCCTATTCTGGCTTAGCTTTATTCTCTTTCAAGTCCTCTGGATTATATCAGCAGCAGCTCTAGAGGCGTTCCGTAAAGAAGTAGATGTAAGTAAAAGCAAGAGGCTTAGCAGCACCCTACCGCGCGGAACGACGGCAGGCCAAAACAGATGGACGTACCGAGACCCGGCGGCAGTAGATAATGAAGATTCTGTGCTCTCCCAGGGAGACCCCCCCTCAGGCGTCAAGAAGCAGGTACCCTCCGTTAGGGATATAGCTGTACAGGTAAACCAGCCGCAGCAGTTACCTATCGAAGTACCGCTAGGACAGCCATCTGGGACACCCTCTATCAAGACTACGGCCATGCAAGCAGACCTACCGCAGCGTTCGCCCGTGACACCTAGGACTGACGACCCTCGGCCGACGAAGGATAAGGACCACCTGCAAGCTCCCGAGGAAGCTCTAGATACACCTTATGGCCAGCAGTCGACGGCTCAAGACAAGGTCTACGTCACGGTCCAGCCTATGCCAGCCCCAGGAGCTATAGGAACTCCCTACTTCGCAGGACAGAACGTGTCGCAGTTTATCGAGCAGTACGAGCGGCTATGCCTCCGACACCACGCAACGAGTAAGGAGAAGCACTAGGGTCTTCCGGAGTACTGCGAGTACTAGATAGGAGTGTGGATCCGAAGCCTGCCTAAATTCACAGCTGGTGACTGGACGGAGCTTGTGAGAAAGCTTAGGGCAGAGTACCGAGGAAGTGACTAATTTCGACAGATGGAAACAGTAGAATTCTTAGAAGCCTATATACGGCAGTATAAGGACAATCCGCCAAGCAGCATGCGCGAGTACTGTAGGCAGTTCACATTAATCTCCCAGAGAGTTGCGGAGGCAGGTAATCTAGGGAACGGTAAGCGAGGATACTGGTTTGCAAGAGGACTTCCGCTTGAATATCAAAGATATGCTATGGCTAAAACGGGAGCCGATCCAGATAGACAAGAGTCCTTTAACTTCTATCAGCTATAGAGAGCCGTAGAGGACAGGCTTAGTTTATATGAGGGCGCAGATCGTCTGCTGAAAATGGACCCCAAGGAGCAGAGCCTTCGTCAGCTAGTTAAACAATTCCGTACTCAGCAGCCGGCTAGACCAGGTGTACCCAGAGGAGCCCTAATGCAGCAGCAGTCGCCTACTACGGATTAGGCTACAGTTCAAAGCCCAGCACTAGGATACGAAGACTGGCAGAACAGCACCCGACCTCCGCAAGATTCTCAACCTCCGCAAGACTCTCAATATCCGCAAGGCTGTCGATATCCGCAAGATTCTACTGCCTTTGGACGGTCGCAGCAGGACGCACAGGGCCAGCAAGGTACGCAAGGACAAGGCTAGCAGACCTGCTTTGGATGCGGAGGAAGTCACCGTTTCACCGAGCACGAGTGTCAAGGCTTAAAGGATCTTATTCAGCAAGGACTTGTACATCTGTCTAATCGAGGAAGACTAGTAGCGGGGACGCGCGAACGACCTAGACCTGAACTACCGCGGCTCGGCAATAAAGGACGGCTAAAGGATATCAAGGACTGGCTCCGTATGTGTCAAGGAATAGACCCAGGTAGACTAAGCAAAGAAAAGACGCAGCAACAGGCCGCCCCTATAGTACGAACGGATCTTACTGCTTTCCATGACGGAGTAGTGCTGAAGAACATTGACAAAATGCGTACGAACTGGGAGGACTACTATCAAGTACAACCCGCAGACTCAGCAGTAACGCCTAGCCAGCAATGTCCGCAGACCCTTAGAGACAGCCATGTAACCAGGACAGCTGTTAAGCCGCGGCAGGCTTTGCAGCAGGCTCCGCAGCAGGTACCGCAGGCTCCGCCGCAGGAAAAGAATGTACGGCCGGGAGATTACATCCAGATTAGGTCACGGCCTGCGGATGAGACAGCTAAAGCTAGGAAGAAGAATGAGTCGTCCAACCCTTGGAGACGGTCTTGGAGGCGGACGCTTGACCAGGTCAGCCATTAACCCGTAGGCTCCGTCGCAGGCTCCGCAGCAAGCTCCGCAGTAGGTGTAGGATGTTTGACTAGGGGACAGTCAAGTTCTAAGGTGGGGGAGGGGACGCAGGTGACGACCGTATAAAAGATTTCTATTTGTCTGCTTATTTACTGTATTTCCTAAAGCTCCTTTCTTGTTTACTTTCGTAGTCAAGACGCGTCAGTCGCGACGACCGACTGCAAAGATATCAGTTCAGCTCACCGCCTGTCACCGAGCCAATGGCGATTTTCCATCCCGGGGATGGAAAATCCTGATTGGTCTATTCAGCAGTAAAGCCGGCAGAACTCTACACCGCCCCTGTAATTCGATGATGCAGCTACACAATGAGAACGGATACCGAGAGCCTCAATTAATTGCACGGATACAGAGCCGATTGTACAATGCAGAGCCAGACGCAGAGCCAGACGTAGAGCCTTAATCGAATCACTGCACGGAAGCAATCGAGCGACTGTACAGAAGCCACAACTGGTCGAAGAATCGAATCAAGCCAGAGCCTCGATGTCAGCACGTTGCAGTCACTAAATCAAATCAGTCGTGATGAACTGGATCTGAGGATAAAAGAATGAATAAAGCTATCGAATCTATCTATGAGGAATATAGGCCTTGATATAGGCCTATATCTACGGATACCGAAGTAGTTGCTACAAAGACCGCTGCGGAGACCGCTGCGGAGACCGCTGCGGAGACCGAACAAAGGGCATCTGCTTATGTAAGCAGGAAACGCATGTGGAGGACTCCTCTAGAGCTATCGTCAAGTCGAATGTCGTCAGATTAGAGCCTTCGGCCGGGCCGACCTTATTCCTTATTTGAACGACGACTGATCGCAGCACGACTGTCACGACTGTCACTGCTGTCACTGCCATCCGAATGCAGTACTGCGCCAGCTGTACGACAAGAACGGACACCGCGGTAAGGAAGGGACCCACACAAGGGCAGCAGCATCATATTAGAAAACGGGCACCGCGGAACAGTAAAGTAGTATACAAAAGAGGCGCTGATAAAGATACTCCGCAAAAGATTGTACACGGGGCACAACTAACCACGATAAACCCAAGCCATCTACATGCGACTGAAGACAGGACAAAGCCGTATCTGACTAAGCCAGCGAAGGACCTTATTGAGGATTACAAGGGAAACAGGAATTGGACGTATAGGAGCTAGCACTTCTTAGAGATCGTCTTGACGAAAGGACTGTATTATGGACGCAAGGGCAAGGGATATGCGACGGAGGTAGTCACAACAGCCGAGAAGCTGCCACCAGATGATAAAGAGACTGGAAGCAGAAGACAGTCCCTGGGAGGCTCTTAAGCTGAAAGAAGATTAAGGACACATGAGCGTACTGCCAGCAGCGAGGGCAAAGGAGCAGCCGTAAAGGCCTAAGATGCGCCGAAGAAGCTAAGTGCAAAGACGGCCCAGAAAGAGAAGAAAGCAGCTATCAAGGACGTCCCAGAAAAGCACTAGGCCTGTGGTAGTAGTTCAGAGGAAGCTGCCGCTTATGTTCACGAGGAGGGAAGTCTTAGGACAGGTCTCTGGGTTAGACGTCTGGTGGACACTGAGAGCCTCAATCGACTACGGATACGATGCGGAGTCTTGATCGACCGCCCGCAGATGCAGAGCCTACGGATGCAGAGCCTCGATAGTACGCACGGCGGAAGACACCTTGAGTCAAGCCAGAGCCTCAGTCAAATCCTGATCAGTCGAACGCCGCCTGTGCAAGTCAAGTCGTCAAATTAGAGCCTTCAGTCGGGCCGACCTAATACCCTATTTGAACGTCAGTCGATCGTACGTTGTTACAGTCAAATCGAATCAGTCACCGTCGCCATTAGACGTCTTCGATCAGCAGTCAAAGATTCTACAATAGCAGACGGACAGGCACTAGGCCTAACCAGGAAATCAGTATACGGCCGACAGAACGTCAGAAGCGCAGTCAGTCAACGTCTTAGAGCGTCTGCGAGAGCCTCTTCCCATGGCTGTCCCCCCCTTATCGATCGATTGCCGCCCGTCTCAACGCTTACGGATTAGTTAACCAGAACGATCTTTCCTACAGACATAGATACGGAGCTTTACACGAAGTCTCACACGGAGTCGTATAGGGAGTCTACGGATATAGAGCATACAGGTGCAGAGCCTTAATTGGACAACAGTACGGCAGCTTAACTGGACGCCGATATATGCGGAGCCTTAACCGACTCGTACATACAGCAGAAGACACCTTAAGTCAAGCCAAGGCCTCATCAAGTCTCGATTAGTTGAACGCCGTCTCCGCATTCAAATCAGGACAATTAGAACCTTCGACCGGGCCGACTTTCTACCTTAATCGAACGACCGAACGGTCAGTTGCAGCACGTCGTCGCCGACCAATTAGACAGTCTTCGGCCAGCAGTTAAGGCAGCCATACACGCATACACGCAGACACGGACGCAGACACGGACGCAGAATATGCAATACAGAGCTACTGATGCGCAGCCAGACGCACAGCCAGACGCACAGCCAGACGCACAGCTAGATGCAGGGCCTAGTGCAAAGCCACGGGCAGGGCCTTGACTGGGAAGCTGCGTACGATGCAGACCGATACAGAGCTAGATACAGAGTTTTAATATCAAACGGCAGCGGAATGAACGAGTTAATCCAGAGTCTCTGCTACCTTGACTGACTGTCCTGCCACCGCCGCTGCTGCCGCTATTCCGTCCAGCTATTTCGTCCTTGCTGTCTCAACCGACTGCTGTCTCTACCGTCCTAGATCTGTACCGCTGTCAGGTCTATTTACTGCTGGATCTGCTAGGTCTGTCATGCCGTTCTATACTGCCATTCCAACCAATCCGTTCTACTGCTGCCGACCAGCTGTTCTACCGCTGCCACTACTGCCACTGCTATTCCGACTGTTCCGTTCTATTGTTCCGATTGTTCTACTGCTACCGTTCTAACTGACTGCTACTGGCTGACTGCTACCAACTGACTGCTACCGACTGTCTGCCGCTACCGAGATTTCTGCTACTAAAAGTTCTGCTGCTGGATGTCCTACTGTTTACTAACTGTTACCGAATTCTTCTACCGAGTATTCTACCGCGCTGACTGTCTGCCGTATTACTATTACTACTACCGTTACTGTTGCTGCTGTTACTGCTATTGCTGCTCTTACTGCTGCCGTTATTATTTCTAGTTTACTACTGTCCTAGTTGCTACTAATAGGAAGATCGGATTTTAGCTATGGGTAACGGAAGGATACCGTAGAGCAGTTCTATGGAAGGGCTGAGGATATAGTTACCTGCGTTCGTTTAGGGATATGCTTTCCTTTGTCTATTCTGCTTTTACTATACTCTCGTTTTGCTATTCTTCTATGTTATAGAACGTTAGGGGACAACGTTCTTAGTGGGGGAGGTATGTGGTGGTGTAGATTGGACGTCGCCTACTGTCTTGGCATTTTCCTATATTTATAGAGCCTTCGGCTTCCTTCCTTCTTCCCTCTATCATACATATCGCGACCTTACCAGTTACCGGAAATACACTCTTTTCTTTCTTTCTTACTGACTGACTGACTGACTGACTGACCGACCGACCGACCGACTGACCGACCGACCGACTGATAGCACCGTGACTTTCCTATCTTAGAGGTCGTACCCTCCCACAATAGTATGCATAAAAGAAATATTAGTAGAGGATATTGCTAGAATCTATATTAAGGAAGTGTTTATAAGATATGGAGCACTAAGTAAAATTATATTGGATAGAGATTTAAGATTTATAGTAGTATTCTAGGAGGTATTCTTAGTAGAATAAGGAGTTAGAGCAGTAACTTCTACTATATATTATCCGCAGACAGACGGTTAAACGGAAAGGTTAAATTAGATACTAGAGCAGTATTTAAGACACTATATTAATTACGTATAGAATAATTGGGTATTGCTATTACTAGTTATATAGTTTATATATAATATAACACTATAAGAAGGAATAGGCATATTACTATTTAAGGTAAATTATAGATATAAGCTAAGAATATTATTGTTACTACGATAAGTGAAGAAAATAAGTAGCACAGCTAAAGAGAGAATAAAGATACTAATAAATCTTTATATAAACCTTATAGAATTAGTAAAGGAAGTATAAGAAAGAATAAAAAAGTACTATAACGTTAAGAGATCTAAGGGACTAGATCTTAAGGAGGGAGATAAAGTATAGCTACTATATAAAAATTTTAAGAGTTAACAACTAAGTAAGAAGTTAGACTATATTAAACTAGGACCTTTTAAAATTATATAAAGGATTTTACCGGTTACGTTTAGGTTAGACTTACTAGTTAAGATAAAGATCTACCCTATATAGTATATTATAATGCTAGAGCCAGTATATAGAAATATTAAGCCACTAATCTATAAAGCAGACATGTATAGAGGATAAGAAGAAGATAAATAGCAAGTTTTAAAGATTATTAGTTATAAGGACATTAATAATAAAATATAGTATAAGGTTAAGTGGATAGGCTATACTAAGACTACCTAGAAGCTACTAGAAAATTTAAAAAATGCTATAGAAAAGGTATAGGAGTATTAAAAGAAATTAGGTTAGGCAGTATTAATAAAGAAGAATTACTAAAGAATAAGTTACTTAAGGGGGACCTAAAAAGAGTAGTTACCAAACTACTTAAATCTGTTTCCTTCTTAGACAAAAGAGAATCTATTTTTTTATTACTAAGTTCCTATAGACCCTATTCTATAAGTTTCTACTCCTTAAAATATACCTTCTTACAAACCTTCTTAAGACGGATTAGCCGAGCGGACGCCGCTAGATAAGACTTAAGGGCCTATTACTAAGTATCGACAGCCTCCTGTTCTGCGTTATAAGAATGGCGTAACTCTGCCAGAGTAATAGACAGTTTATTATCTAGCTACGCAGTAGCAGATTAAATATAAGACCCTAAGACAAATTAATTAGGGAACTAGATGACTATTAAAAGTAATAAATTGTGTATATTTAGCATTAAAGACGGAGCGAATGTTATAGAATAAACAAATATTCGCTTTAGTATATTTTAAGTAAGAGAACGGTTGTTATAAAGATGGATTTGCTAACGCAATATAAACTAACTCCTCTTTTAAACAGCGAGAATATGGGGACGGTATAATTTTACTAAGAGATAATATCGCAGCAACAGTGCGAGTACGATAAGTAGTTAAAGAAGAAGAAATTGCTTTAGGTATAATAAGTAATAATATTAACTAAATTAATTAGACGGATATTATACCTCTAATAAACGACTTAGAGATGTTTTAAATCTTTAAGGACGAAAATAAAGAGGAGGGAGATGGTGCTACGGACGCTTTAAGTACAATACTACAACTACTAGGAGAAGAGTTAGAAGAAGCTAGTTAGTTAATTTAAGCACAGTCTAGAATAGAGCCGATAGAGCTATATAACGAGGAATAGTAACTAAGGTTACGTAAGGTAATCTATATAATCTAAAGGATCTATATAATCCGTAACAGAGTAAATGGAGTATATGTATATTACGTATAAGAAGGATTTTATAGAAGTACGGTTGTGTATTTAAAGGACCATAATCCCTACCTAGATAGTTCCTTCCTTATAGTAATTCTTAGAATATAATTAAAGTTAATCTATTAGGCAACTACTCCACTAGTTATTATTACGTTATTAACTTTAACTTGCTTTACCTATATACCTAGCCTAATAATAAGCCCATTGTAGTACCTGCTATAAGGTTCCGTTATAATAAGCAATTTAGTATTCTAATATAGTTCCGTAAAACCTTTAGTATAGAATTTAATATATAAAGCCTTAACTTGCTATTATCTTTAACTGCTAAAATATAGTCTATAATTCTTTCTTATAATCTTTTTATTAGTCACATAGGGTGACTTACCAATAACGACTACTCGAGTAGGTTACAGTGATGTTGGTTGATAAAGCTTTTTGTATTAGATAGGGGAGGGTAAGGAACTTAAGGTTCCTCACCGCGCTAGTGCCACAACGGCACGTGACGGCAAGTTGCCTCACGTGACGGCAATTTGCCGCACGTAAGGGCAAATTGCCTCATTCCCGACACTTTTTCTTATAATCCCCTGCGTTACTAATATATTACTTCTATATTTACCCTTAGGCTATTAAATATAGTTAAGGTATTAATTAGTTAGTTAAAGAGACTTATCTCTTAAAATTTGGTATATATAGTTTTAAATCTAGTGGTCTTATACCATATATTTAATGTAGCTCTACTACCTAGCAAATAGAGACACTTCGCGATAGCAACTATAGCTATTATATAATTATTAAGAACGTCTATAACATTAATCTTTAACCTATATACGTCTTTAATTAACGTCTTAATTGCCTTCCCCTAGCCGCGTAGTTGGTTTTTATAAGGAAGTAATAGTTAAATAACTTATATACGTGTTTCCTTTCTTTTAAATAGCGCTATTATAATAGAGTTATATTAGTAAGGTTACGGCTATTTACTAAAAGGGTATTAGACAGTAAAGTATAAAGACACCTTACTTATTAAGCTTAATCCTTTTCCTTAACACCTTACTTCCTATCACTAACCTTTGTCCAATTTTAGACGTATCTTTAATATATTATTAAGATTTTCTTCTTTTTTATTAATAATTTAATATACCTCTTCATTCTCCTACTAACTACTATTTTAAGTAGATTCTATAGCGTATCCTAGCCCTACCTTTATATATAGAACCCTAACTTCCACTAACTTACAACTGGTACTAGTCCTACCTAAATAATTTTACCTATACGTCTTTAAAAAACCAGAAATCTAATAATAGGATTCTAGAGGCTTATAATAAGATACACTGCGTTAAATCTAATACCTTTAGTCCTTATAATTAATGTACTAAAAGTAGCAGTTATATTAAGGTAAGCTTTTCTATTCTTAATAGATTTCTATTACTAACTTTAAGCTTTAATAGCCTAGGCCTAAGTGGCGATGTTCCTTTAATGTCCTTAATTACTACATTACTTAGGCTCTCTCTTATTCTAGCGCAAATGCTAAATAACTTAGTTAAATTTAAGACTATGCTATAGCCATCTACACTACTTATAATTCTTAATAAGCTAGCTAGCAACGCCTAATATTAGAGTAAGGTTAGTATACTAAGAATAAGGTAAAGGATAGGGGTAATAAGAAGAAGGTTGCTGTTTACTATAGGAAGAAGTTTGTATATACGCGTTAAGTTTTAAAAGAGCATAATATAATGCATTATTAGGTAGGCTACCCTTTAAATACCTAACGGATAGGTAACTAATAGTTGCTATAGCAAAGTCTTAGTAGTTCTAGACTATATTAGCTAGCTAACATCTCTATTTATTCTAGGCTTAAGCGTATCTTTATTAACTATAAGCTTACTCCCTAAGAGCTTTATTAGTATTAGTTTAGACCTAATATTAGTATTAAGCGTTTAAGAGTCTCTGCTCTAGCTATACCTTATTATCCTACCCCTATTTTTATACCTACCTATACCCCTACTAAGGGGTCTAGATCTTATTCTCGTTAGCTATCTCTTAGAGGGCTAATAGATACTAATTCTACTCCTAAGGATAAGGCATAGTAGCTTTTTAAATTAGGTATTTAGGATTTATTCTTATATATAGTAGCAATTAAGGACCTTAATTAGGTACTTAGGAAGGCCTTAAAAGGCTTTCAAGAAGGGGTTAGAAGTCCTAGGAATAATATTCCTAATATAAATTAATAAATAAGAATGCAATTCTAGCAAAATGCCCTATTAACTCTATGCTATATACGTGAAAAGGCTAAGGGCCCGTCTACCTTAGGCTATAGCCCTATCCCTATAGTTTCTAGAGCTTATTTATACTATATCCAATTTAACCTATTTACTCTTTAGGGCCTTTTGCGGCCTACTATAAGCTTTCTTTATAAGTTGCAATAATACCGTAGTATTGGAGCGCTTTCTGCGATTTATAGATTATAGACCTTAGTCCCAATATTCTTTTAAAATATCTTCGCAATAATTAAGGTAATCCTCTAGTTCCCATATAGAGTCCTTAGCGGGCTAGCCTAGCCATTTAACTTTATATTAAAGCTTATTCTTAATAGACTTATAGCGTAGTATAGCTTTAACCTTATACTACTCGCCTACTACCTTAGGGTATTTAATTAGGCCTAGACAGAAGTTCTTTTCTAGCAGTAGTCTGTACTATAGCTCTAGTAAGTTTATATAAAACACTAGATATATATAGGCTATAGATAGGGGTAGCTAAAGATGGTAGGCTAGCTTGCTAATTTGTTCCTTAACTTAAAAAGGACCTAGGTATCTTATATTAAGCTTCTTTAATAGTTAACAGGTCTTAATATTTGTTAAATATAATAGAACCTTATCGCCTACTCCAAAATGCTTATCTTAGTGTTTATAGTTGTACTAAAGTCTTTACTGCTCTTAGGCATCCTACAGGCTCTGCTTTACATACTTTTATTACTCCTTCTATTCCTAGAGGTATCCTTATACTCTTTAGTAAATGTCCTTAAACTTCCCGGTAGGATCCTATAACTAATTATATAGCCTTAACTAGTAATTATTAGGTATACCATTAAATCTAGATAGTTAAACGCTGTAGATAATCTAGATTAGTACATACTTATACAATACGTGTTACTGTAAATTATAAGCGTACTTTGTATATGGAAGCAGCTTATACTAATTATCTTGCTAGTAGTTTAAATATATTTATATGTAAGACTCCAGTTTTTAGTTCTAGCGTTCTATTTGCCCGTCCATTTACAGATAAAAAGCTATACTATAATAGTGGTTTATCTTTAAATAAAAGTATAGATCTAACCAGTACTAGCTTATAAAGACACTGCCCCTATTAGTAATAATAGAATGCGGCTAATCTACTTTAAGTAAGTATTTCTCCTTAATTAGGTTAGCTAGCGCTTATATATTAATTATCTTATTAATAGGAAAGTATTAAACGTATTTTAAAAACCTATTAATAAGTATAAAGACCGAATCGTATATTCGTCCTTGGCTATCTTTAGATAGCGGGAGATCTGTAATAAAGTCTATAGTATAATATTACTATAGCTTACTAATAGGGGGAACTAATTTAAGTAGACCCTATAGCTTATGCCTGCGGATCTTATATACTTAATACTTTTTATAATAGCTAATATACTCCTTTACTTCCTAATTAAGCTTTAGCTAATAGTATTTACGCTAAAGTAATTCTACTATTTTTACTTAACTATAGTGGCCGCCTAGAGGATCATCGTAATTCTTTATAAGAATCTTCTATTGTAGATTTGCTTCTTATAGCACCTAAACCTTACTACCTCTATATAGTAGGCCTATTGGGTCTAGTTCCTAATAGTAGCGCCTAGCAGCTTCCTTTCTATTATATTTCCAGTCTACTTCTATTAGCGACTTAGTTAATTAAGACATAAGCATAGTAAAAGGGACGCGCAAGCCTATATAATTAGATTATCTATAAATAAGAATCTAAAGCTAGGGAAAGGAAAGGAGAAGAAGAGTAGCGCCGCTTAATATTTTATAAGATCTTCGCGTTACGTAACCGCAATATACGGTAATCTATAGCAACTTACCGGTATAAAGTTCTGCCAAGTTCTGCTAACTAAGTTCTACTATTTTCTGCCAACTAAGTTCTGCTATTTTCTGCCAGTGCTGTAACATTACCCCCCCTCCCCTTTAGTAAAGCCTGCCCTTAGGCTTTATATGTCCGTATTATTCCTATAGGGGCGTTCTTATCTTTATATTCTTTTGGTAGCCTATTATCTTTACTATACTAGCACTCTATCTACTCGTCTAGGTACTTTAGGGGTCCTAGTTTATTAGGGTAATAGTTATAAAATTCTTAAAGCTTATAGGGACTGCTAATAAAGTTTCATATAGGGTACTAGGTAGGGTTTAGGTTATAGCCTTTCCAACTAACGCGGTACTTTAGCGTTTTCCTTACTAGTTTATAGGCTAGTACTTCTTTAATTTCCCATTTATCGTCGCTATTAACTTAAATCGGTAGGGGAGGTTCGTTCTTTTATCTAGGTAATAGGTTATTTATAGCTTTCCGTAGCTTATCTAGTAAGAAAATAAGGTAAACCTTAATCGAACCTAGGAGCTTTACTTTATACAAATTACCTATCTTCTTAAGGACCTTATATGGTCCCGCTATCTAATAGTCTAGCTTATAGCTAGGCCGTTCCGTCTTCTAGTTCTTTATTATAACCTAGACTATATTACCTATAGTAAAATTAGGTTTGTGCCTATACTTATTTGCCTACTATTCTATTAATTTCTGGGCCTTTTTTTAATTTATATAGGCTACTATCTAGGCTTCCTTATAAGACAGTTTCTTATATATAGTCTATAGTCCTTCTAGTCTATTCTAGTTAAAGCTTATTTAGGGTAAATACCCTATTTCTAGTTAGATAGGTGCAAATCCCGTAAAGTTATAAGGTAGGGTTACCTAGGCGTAGTTTATTAGGGGTAGCAGTTCGCCCTAGTTATCCTAGAAGTAGTTAATAAAGGGCTAGAGTCTCTAATCTAAATATTAATTTATAATCTCTATTTAGCCGTCTATTTAGGGGTAGTATATTATAGAGAGCTTTAGCCTAATACTTAGGATCTAAGTAAACTCGTTCTAAAAGGCCGATATAAATTATAGGCCGTAATTAGATATAATAGTATCTAGTAGTCCGTAAATACGGTAGATATAGTAGATATAGTAGATATATAGTTAGGCCGCCTCCTTAGTATTAATATTCTTATAATAGGGAATTAAAAACGGGCGCTTGCTAAAGCAGTTAACTAGAATTATAACTATATTATATCCATCGCGGTCTATAGGTAGCTTATAGAAGTCTATAGAGATATACTACTAGTGTTAGCGACTTAGTCAATCGAGATATAAGTACGGTAAAAGGGTCGCGCAAGCCTATATGATTAGATTGTCTATAAACGAGAATCTAAAGCTAGGGAAAGGAAAGGAGAAGAAGAGTAGCGCCGTTTAGTGTTTTATAAGATCTTCGCGTCACGTAATCGCAATATACGGCAATCTGTGGCAATCTATGGCAATCTGCTAGTGCGAAGTTCTACTAAGTTCTGCTAAGTTCTACCGGTTCTGCCAGTGCCGTAACATTACCCCCCCTCCAAAAAAGCCTGCTCTTAGGCTTTATTGCTAAAAGTCTTAGTAAGAGAATCTAACAAATTAGACAACTTTAACCGCCGGTTAAAGTTCCTGGATATTTTAACACCTTATATAACTAAGAAATTTCTAGGGTGTTTTTGTTCTTATGTTCTTCTGGTAGCTTATCGTCTTTATTATGCTAGTATTTTATCTACTTATCTAGGTGCTTTAGCGGTCCGGGTTTATTAGGGTAATAGCTATAGAACTCTTGGAGCTTATGGGGACTACCTATAAAGTTTTATATAGGGTACTAAGTGGGGTCTAGGTTATATCCTTTCTAACTAATATAATACTTTAACGTTCCCTTTATAAGTTTATAGGCTAGCATTTCTTTAATTTTCTATTTATTATCGCCATTAACTTAAATTGGTAGGGGAGGTTTATTCTTTTATCCGGGTAGTAGGTTATTTATAGCTTTCTATAGCTTATCCGGTGAGAAAATAGGATAAACTTTAATTAAGTCTGGGAGTTTAACCCTATACAAGTTACCTACTTTATTAAGAATCTTATATGGTCCTGCTATCTTATAGTCTAGCATACGGCTAGGCCGTTCTGTTTTTTAGTTCTTTGTTATAACTTAAACTATATTGCCTATAGTAAAGTCAGGCTCGCGCCTATGCTTATTCGCCTGTTATTTCATTAATTTTTAGGCCTTTTTTAGGTTTATATAGGCTACTTTCTAGGCTTCTTCTAAGCGCTTAGCGTACTGCTGGGCTTCCTTATAAGATAGTTTTTNGCNTANNGTCTNGGGNCCTTNTAGTNTTTCCTAGTTAAAGCTTATATAGGGTAGGTAACCTATTTCTAGTTAAATAGGGGCAAATCCAGTAGAGTTATGGGGTAGGGTTGCTTGGGCGTAGTTTATTAAGGGTAACAGTTTAGCCTAGTTATTCTGGAAGTAGTTAATAAAAGGCCGGAGTCTCTGGTTTAAGTATTGATTTATAATCTCTATTTAACTGTTTATTTAGGGGTAATATACCGTAGAAAGCTTTAGCTTAATGCCTAAGATCTAGGTAAACTTATTCTAAAAGGCTGATATAAACTGTGGCCTGTGGTTGGATATAATAGTGTCTAGTAGTCCGTAAATTTAGTAGATATAGTGGATATATAGTTAGGCTACCTCTTTAGCATTAATATTCTTATAATAGGGAATTAAGAACGGGCGTTTGCCAAAGTGGTTAACCAGGATTATAACTATATTATATCCGTTACGGTCTAGAGGTAGCTTATAAAAGTCTATAGAGACATATTACTAGGGGCGGTTAGGTATTAGGAGGGGTTTTAATAGTCCTGGGGTCTTATCTTATGGAATTATAGACCTACGGCAGTTATTACAGTTCCGTATATAGCGGTTAATATTTATAATTATTTTAGGCCAGTAGTAGCGGTCGCCAATAATCCTACGGGTTTTATTTTTTCTAGGGTAGGCCGTAGAGACCTAGGTATGTACTTCGGTAATAAGCTAAGTCTATAAGTTCTGTTCCTCTACTACTACTAGCCGTTTATAGTGCTTAAGCAGTCTACTTTTAAGGGACTATAGGCTAGAAACGTTCTTTGCCTTTTTATGGTACTCCTATAGAGAGGGGGCCATACGGTTTACCTATAGTAGTTTATTAATAAGGTCTAGTTCTATGGAGTTAATAGGGTATATCTTAGCATTTAAAGAGTCTATATTTAGTTCTGCCCGTATTTAGGAGTTAAGGTGCTCTAGTTATAGTAGCGCTTAGGTTTATAATAAGATCTTTACGGCTATCTAGTTATTTATATCCTATTTACGCCTTATAAGNGNGTCNNNANNGTTAGTNGCGCNNNGCNTATATATAATTAGGAAGTTAAANTAANATAGGGTATCCNCNTANCGCGCCTNTTAGGCTATAAGGGCCTTTATTATTATAAAATATTCTAAGGCTTTATAATTGGAAACTACCTAGATAAACTTAGGGGTGCCTTCTAGTTGGGCTTGCTAGTGCTAAAAGCTAGAGATAATAGCCAGCATTTCTTTGTCGTAAATTAGGTAGTTTAGCTTAGTATTTACTATAGTCTTTAAATAGTAAGTAATAGGGTGCCATTCTCCGTTTGTCTGCTTTTAGGAGTAAACGCTAGCTATAATACTATTTAAGGCATCAGTTTCTAGTATTAAGGGCCGTTTTGGGTTAAAGTGGGTAAGTAAGGGAGCAGAAACCAGTTGTTTTTAAGCTTGTTAAAGGCCTGCCTATATACAATATTAAAGTAAAAGGGCCAGTCCTTATAGGTAAGTAGGCTTAGTGGCTAGGTAATCCTACTATAGTTCTTAATAAAGCGTTAGTAGAAGTTATAGAACCCTAAGAATGACTATATCCCCTTTATGGTCCTTAGGGGTACCTATTAGTTAATTACGGCTGTCTTTTCTAGGTCTGCCTTAATCCCATTTATACTAATAATAAACCCTAGGTACTTTATACGCTTAATACTAAATTTTAACTTCTTAATATCGGCTTAAAGGCCAGCTTCCTAAAGCCGTTATAGGACTTTATAGATATACTCTTTATATTCTAGTTCGTTTTTAGAGTAGATTATAATATTATTTAGGTATGCTGTATAGAAGTTATTAAGGTAGTTAAATAGTACGTCATTTATATATCGTTAGTATATAGCCGGTCCATTAGTTAGTCTAAAAGGCAGTACTTTATATTTATACGTTCCGTAATAGGTCTAAAATATAGTAAGGTCTTTTAATTTAGGGTTTATTCTAATTTGGTAAAAAGCCTAGCGGATATTAAGCTTCGTAAAGATCTTAGCTCTACTTATTTAGGCTAAAGTCTTATTAAGTAAAGGCAGTAGGTAGCGGTCTTTAAGGGTTAAATTATTAAGCTTATGGTAGTTAATACAGAAACAAAGTCCTCTATTTAGCTTTTTAGTAAAGAGAATAGGTAAGTTAAAAGGGGCTTAACTAGGCTTAATAAAGCCCTTATCTAGGTTATTAATAAGATACTGCTTTATGGCCTATAATTTAGTAGTAGATTACTGTTAAAGGGGGCTATAGCTAAGGGTAACCACCTTATCCGGCTTAATTTTAATTTTATAGTTATACGGTTGATAAGGCGGGAGTATATTAAACGCTNCTTTAGAGAANNTNTTTTTAAATTTCTAGTATTAATAGGGCAGTTTCTGTTCTACTAGCTCCTTATCTATAAGCTCGCCTTTCTCTTAGGCTAGGGCTTCTTTCTCTTTAATTATTTAATTAATTTTATATAAGCTAGTTATAAAGGTAATAGTATTAGGCTGAACTAGGTTTTAGTAGAATCCTATAGCGCTAATATAGCATATATTAACTGGCGGGAGGTTTATAGGTTTCTTTACGGATATTTATTGGGCCGTATTTTACGGTATAAGGTTTATAGTCTTCCTTAGCTTACGTTCTATTTTCTATAAGTTGTCCTTCCGGTCTATTAGTTTAGTATATTATCTAATATCCCTAGCCTTTCTTTATGGTTGCGTAGGGCCTAAGTTCTTTATTAGGGACTTAGCTAGGCCACTACTAACTTCCTAAGTCTTTAGTGTAGGTAGTATAATAGAGGCAGTTTAGGGGCGGCGTAGTATACAGATCTATTGCGGATTAAGCTATATATCCTTCTTAAAAGCCTAGTCCCTATGCGTTGCATTGGCCTAGTAAATAGTATTTATCTGCGGCCGTATAAGGTTTTCTATTATAATACTAATCTCTTTTATAAAGGAGGGCGTTGGGGGTATAGTTTTGGGCTAGATAAGCTGCCTGTTTCGTATATTAAGCTATAAGCCTAAATAGGCTAGCTATTTTCTTCCTAAGATTATATTATAGCTTTTAAGGTCCGTAATAAGGAAGGGGACATTATACTACCTTTATCTATTAACGCGGAGGTGGATCTATAAGATAGTTATAATAGGTAGTTCTATCTGTCTGTTATAACCGCGAATAGGGACTAGTTTAGGCAGTTCTTTAAGGGGTATATTTAAAAAGTTAGCCAGTTTTATAGCGCACTTTATATTAATTAAGGCAAAGGCATTTACTCCTAAGTTAGCTAAAGCAGAGGTTAAAACTTAATATCTATTACGAAATAAAGTATAAGGGATAGTGTAGCTTCTTCTACTAACTAACTGACCTAGATTAATATATAACATATTAATCCCTTTTAACCCTAAAGAGGAGTCTTCCTCTAAGGTTCCTTTTTTTCCGGCTCTGTATTATCCTCCTAAATTAACAGGACCTTATTTATCTTTGCCTTTATTAGGTAGTTCCTTATAGGGTAGCTTATTTAACCGTATAAGAAGCAAGCTCCTTAATCGCTAAGGGCCTATATATAGGGGTCGCTGTATATAGGCTAGGTATATACTAGGCCTATAATAGGGGTAGCTACGCGGCTAGTTGCTAGGTTAACTATAGGAGTTGCTAATTATACCGGGGCACTACGGGCCGTACTTATAGTACTTATGGCCTAGTTTATAAGGTTTCTAGTTTTTAGCTAGTTAGCGCGTGCCTTAATTTAATAGAGGCCTTAGTTAATAGCTAGGTAATAGTCCGTAAGTTCCTTTAACGTTTATACTATAGTATAAGCTGGTAATATAGCCCGCTATAGGTCTAGGGTAAGCTTATTAAAGAGGTCTGGCAGTAAGTCTTTTTAAGGGATTTAGGCCTGTTCTGCTAGGTATAAAAAGCGGGTTTAAAAGGCCAAAAAGGTCTCCGTTGTTTTTATATTTAGGCTTTTATAGCTAAGGCGGGCGTTCTGTATTTTAAAAGGGTCTTTATAAATAGAAGATAAGTGTTTAATTATTTCTTCTTTAGAGATAAAGGGGTTTACTAAGTCTTTAGTATATTACGGGCGTAAATGCGTCTAAGCGTCTCCGCTAGTACGGCCAAAAATATAGGCCATTCTAGCTTAGGCGTTAGGGAAGTGGTCTATATTAATTTTAAGCTTATCCTGTAATTAAAGCTTTTAATTATTAAATATAGGGTCGGTTCCGTCTATAAGTAGTAGGGGATCCGCGACCTTTACTAACCGCTTCGGTGCTATATAGGCCTTAGTGGATTTACTAAGGCGCTAGGATAGGGCCTAAAGGACTATAGTAAGTCTTTGGTTGTCTAATAATAACTTATTATTAGATATAGGGGTATCTCTAGCTTTAAGCAGCTCTCGTAGTCGTTTAATTTCGGTATTAGTAGCCGTAAGCTCCGCCTAGGGGGTTAAAACGTTAATTGTTTCTTTGTCTGAAGTATTTAAGGGTTCTACAGCTGCTTTACCTGCTGCTATGGTTTGTGGCATAGTAGTAGGAGTGTTAGGTAATTCTAGGTAATTTCTTTAGGGGTTCTAGTCTGTGCGTATCTTATAGGTCCTTTCCTTGGGGTTCTGTTTTTTTCTTTTAGGTCCTGTCCTTGTGGTCCTAGTAATGTCCTTAGGGTCCTATTCTATATTCTCGTAGATATATTTAAGTTCCTTCTTAGGAAGAAAGAGTAGAGTAAGCTTTAGATAATGTTAGCGACTTAGTTAATTAAGATATAAGCACGGCAAAAGGGTCGCGCAAGCCTATATAATTAGATTGTCTATAAACGAGAATCTAAAGCTAGGGAAAGGAAAGGAGAAGAAGAGTAGTGCTGTTTGGTGTTTTATAAGATCTTCGCGTTATATAATCGCAATATATAGCAATCTGTGGCAATCTATAGTAATTTACTGGTGCGAAGTTCTGCCAAGTTCTGCCGGTTCTGCCGGTTCTGCCAGTGCCGTAACAACTAGGGGTAGTTAGGTATTAGAAGAGGTTTTAATAGTCCTAAAGTCTTATCTTATGGAATTATAAACCTATAGCAGTTATTACAGTTCCGTATATAATGGTTAATATTTATAACTATTCCGGGCTAGTAGTAGCGGTTATTAATAATCTTATAAGTTTTATTTTTTTCTAGGGTAGGCTATAGAGACCTAAGTATATGCTTTAGTAATAAGCTAGGTTTATAAGTTCCGTTTCTTTACTACTACTAGCTATTCCTAGTGCTTAAGCAGTCTATTTTTAAGGGACTATAGGCTAGTAATATCCTTTACCTTTTCGCGGTATTTCTATAGAGAAGGGTCCGTATAGTTTACTTACAGTAGTTTATTAATAAGGTTAAATTCCATAGGGTCGATGGGATATATCTCGGCGCTTAAAGATTTAGTACTTAGTTCTTCCCATATCCAAGGGTTAAGGTACTTTAGTTATAGTAGCGTCTGGGTCCGTAATAAGATCTTTACAACTATTTAGTTATTTAAGTCCTATTTACGCCTTATAAGAGCGTCTATATAGTTAGTAGCGCCCAGCCTATATATAATTAGGAAGTTAAACTAGGATAAAACATCTGCCTAGCACGCTTACCAGGCTGTAAGGGCCTTATAATCCAAAACTACCTAAATAGGCTTAGGGGTCCCTTCTAGCTATACTCGCCAGTGCTAAAAGCTAGAGATAATAGCCAACATTTCTTTATTATGGATTAGGTAGTTTAGCTTAGCATCTATTATAGTCTTTAAGTAGCAAGCAATAGGGTGCTATTCTCCGTCCGTCTGCTTCTAGAAATAAACGCTAGTAATAACACTATCTAAGGCATCCGTTTCTAGCATTAAGGGCCGTTTTAGGTTAAAGTGGGCGAGTAAGGGAGTGGAGACTAGTAGCTTCTTAAGCTTATTAAAATCCTACTTACATACGGTGTTAAAGTAAAAGGGCCGGTTCTTTATGGTAAGGCGGCTAAGGGGCTAAGTAATCCTGCTATAGTTCTTAATAAAGTGTTAGTAAAAGTTATAGAAGCCTAAGAATAACTATATCCCTTTTACGGTCCGTAGTAGTTCCTACTAATTAATTACGGCCGTCTTTTCTAGGTTAGCCTTAATTCCGTCTATACTAATAATAAACCCTAGGTACTTTATACACTTTACACTAAATTTTAACTTCTTGATATTGGCCTAGAGGCTAGCCTTATAGAGTCATTATAGGACCTTATAGACGTGCTCCTCGTATTTTAACTTATTCTTAGAGTAAATTATAATATTATCTAGGTAGGCCGTGTAGAAGTTATTAAGGTAGTTAAAGAGTATATCGTTTATATATAGTTAGTAAGTAGCTAATCCGTTAGTTAGTCTAAAAGGAAGTACTTTATACTTATATAATCTATATTAAGTCTAAAATATAGTAAGATTTATAGATTTAGGGTCTATTCTAATTTAGTAGAAAGCTTAATAGATATTAAGCTTTATAAATACCTTAGCTTTATTTATTTGGGCCAGTGTTTTATTAAATAGGGGTAGCGGATAACAGTCTTTACGGGTTATATTATTAAGCTTATAGTAGTTAATATAGAAATAAAGTCCTCTATTTAGCTTTTTTATAAAGAGAATAGGGGAGGTAAAAAGGGCCTAGCTAGGCTTAATAAACCCCTTTACTAGGTTATTAACAAGGTACTACTTAATAGCCTATAACTTAGCAATAGATTATTTATAGAGGGGGGTATAGCTAAGCCCTTTTTCCTTATCTAACTTAATCTTAATCTTATAGTTATATAGTTAGTGTAGTAAAAGTATATTAGATGCTACCTTAGAGAATACGTCCTTAAACTTTTGGTATTAATAGGGTAGTTTTTATTCTACCAGCTCCTCGTCCATAAGCTCGCTTTCCTTTTCCTTAAGTATTTAGTTAATTTCGTATAAGCTAGTTATAAAAGCAATAGTATTAGGCTAAACTAGGTTCTAGTAGAATCCTACGGCGCTAATATAGTAGATATTAACTAGTAGAAGGTCTATAGGTTTCCTTATAGCTGTTTACCGGACTATATTTTACGGTCTAGGGTTTATAATCTTTCTTAGCTCCTATTCTATCTTCTACAAGTTATCCCTCTAGTCTATTAGTTTAGTATAGCGTCTAATATTCCTTACTATTCTTTATAGCTATATAGGGCCTAAGCTCTCTATAGGGGGCTTTTTTAAGTCACTACTAACTTCCTAGGTCTTTAATGTGGGTAGCATAATATAGGTAGTCTAGGGGCGGCGTAGTATATAGATCCGTTGCGGATTAAGTTATATATCTTTCTTAAAGGCCTAGTCTCTACGTATAGCATTGGCCTAGTAAATAGTATTAATCTAGGGCCGTATAAGATTTTCCATTATAATACTAATTTCTTTTATAAAGGAAGGAGTTAGGGGTAGAGTTTTAGGCTAAATAAGCCGTCTACTCTATATATCTAGCTACAAGCCTAAATAGGCTAGCTATTTTCTCCCTAAGATTATATTATAGCTTCCTAGGTCCGTAATAAGGAAGGGGATATTATATTACCTTCGTCCGTTAACACGAAGGTAAATCCGCAATATAGTCGTAATAGGTAGTCCTACATATCTGTTATACCCACAAATAGGAATTAGCTTAGGTAGTTTTTCTAAAGGCATATTTAAAAAGTTAGCCAGTTTTACAGCGCACTTTATATTAATTAAAGTAAAGGCATTTACTCCTAAGTTAGCTAAAACAGAGGTTAAAACTTAATATCTATTACAGAATAAAGTATAAGGAATAGTGCAGCTTCTTTTACTAACCAGCCAACCCAGATTAATATATAATATATTAATTCCTTTTAACCCTAGGGAGGAGTCTTCCCCTAGGGTTCCACTTTTTTTAACTCTATACTATTCTCCTAAATTAATAGGACCTTATTTATCTTTACCTTTATTAGGCAGTTTCTTATAGGGTAGCTAGGTTAACTGTATAAAAAGTAAGCTCCTTAATTACTAAAAGCCTATATATAGGGGTCGCCATATATAGGCCGGGTGTATACTAGACCTATAGTAGGGGTAGCTACGCGGCTAGCTGCTAGGTTAACTATAGGCTAAGCGGCTAGTGCTATAGGGGTTGCCGATTATACTAGGGCACTATAGGCCATTCTCGCAGTATTTGTGGCCTGGTTTGCGAGGTTTTTAGTTTTTAGCTAATTAGTACATGCCTTAATATAATAAAGGCCTTAGTTAATAGCTAGGCAATAGTCTATAAGTTCCTTTAACGTCTATACCGTAGTATAAGCTAGTAATACGGCCCGCTATAGGTTTAAGGTAAGCTTATTAAAGAGGTCTAGCAGTAGGTCTTCCTAGGGGATTTAGGCCTATCTGGCTAGGTATAGAAAGTAGGTCTAAAAGGCTAAAAAGGTCTCCGTTATTTTTATATTTAGGCTTTTATAGCTAAGGCAGGCGTTTTATACTTTAAAAGGGTCTTTATAAATAGAAGATAAGTGTTTAATTATTTCTTCTTTAGAGATAAAGGGGTTTACTAAGTCTTTAGTATATTGCGGGCGTAAATATATTTAGGTGTCTTCACTAGTATAGCTAAAGACGTAGGCCATCTTAGCTTAGGGGGTAGGAAAGTAGTTAGCATTAACTTTAAGCTTATCCTGTAGTTAAAGCTTCTAGTTATTAAATATTAGGTCTATTCTATTTATAAGTAGTAAGGGATCCGCAACCTTTACTAACTGTTTTAGTGCTATATAGGTCTTAGTAGATCTATTAAGGCGCTAAGATAGGGCCTAAAGGACTATAGCAAGTCTTTAGTTGTCTAATAATGATTTATTATTAGATATAGGGGTATCTCTAGTTTTAAGCAGCTCTCGCAGTCGTTTAATTTTGGTATTAGCTGCCGTAAGCTCTGCCTAGGGGGTTAAAATATTAATTATTTCTTTATCTAAGGTATTTAAGGGTCCTACAGCTACTTTGCCTACTACTGTGTTTTATAGCATAGTGGTAGGGGTATTAGGTAATTTTAGGTAATTTCTTTAGGGGTTCTAGTCTATGTGTGTCTTATAGGTCCTTTCCTTAGGGTTCTATTCTTTTCCTTTTAGGTCCTATCCTTATAGTCCTAAAAATATCCTTAGGGTCTTATTTTATATTCTTATCCTATTTATAGTCTTATAGATATATTTAAGTTCCTTCTTAGAAAGAGAGAGTAGAAAGAGCTTTAGATAATATTAGCGACTTAGTTAATCGAGATATAAATATAGTAAAAGGGACGCGTAAGCCTATATGATTAAATTGTCTATAAATAAGAATCTAAAGCTAGGGAAGGGAAAGGAGAAGAAAAGTAGCGCCGCTTAATGTTTTATAAGATCTTCGCATTACGTAATCGCAATATGCGGCAATCTGTGGCAACTTACCGGTGTAAAGTTCTGCTAAGTTCTGTTAACCAAGTTCTGCTATTTTCTGCTAAGTAAGTTCTACTATTTTCTGCTAGTGCCGTAATAACTTCCGTATTAAGAATAATATAGAAAGTGTTCCTCTATTATACCTTATAAATAAAATCTATTAACCTTTTAAATAGTTTCTAGGTAAAAGCTATTTTATCCTATACTGCTCTAAGTGTAAGACTAGATAGTACTATAGATCTTATAACTCTTTAATACGCGTATATTAGAAAGGCCGCTATAAGGTTAAAGTCCTTTAGTTATTATAAGGCTCTAAGTTCTAATTACTTTATAGCTTCGCTATTGGTTTAAGAGAATAGCTTAGTAATTAAAGATAGTATATTACTAGGTTCTAAGAATATATTAGGGACGTCCTATTTAGGTATATTTAGACCCTTATTGGCAACGGGCCGGGTACTAGCTAGAACGTTAGTAAAAACTAATAGGGCTTATACTGCCTAAGACTTAGTATATAAAGCTATGGGTGCTTAAGCCTTTTATACCTAGAGCTTATTCTATAATATAGGGAGTAAGATATCTATTATCTACTTTCCTTCTCCCGTTTTAAAGCCTTTAGTATAGTNTNGCCNTNNTAACNGTNTATTAGTAGGGTTNTTTTCCCCTAGCTTATATTTAATCTTAAAATTAAATTATATAAGCTCCTCTGCCTATCTAGCTTATTAAAGTATAAGCTTCTTTATAGTTATAAAGTAGTATAAATTATAATAATCTAAGAGTATATAAGTAGTATAGCTCGCGTGCTTAAAGTAATGTCGCCACTATTTAAAGCAGTTAACTATAGCCAGCAGTTTCTTATCGTGAGTATAATATCTAACTTTAGGCCCCTAGAATTTTCTACTATAGAATACTACTAGTTTTTAGTAAAGATGGGTAGCATCTAGATGCCTATTAGGTTATAGTAGGATACTAATAAGGGTAAAATTTAATATATTAGTGATTATTATTAATAGCTAATCTAGGTTAAAGTACCGCAGTAATAAAGCTTTTATAAACTTTATGTGTAGTTTTTAAAAGGCCTCCTAAACCTTTCTAGGCTATAACTATAGCTTATACTATTTAATTGGTTCCTTCTTAGTTTTCTTCCTTACCGCCTTTAAGCTTTTTACTCCTTAGGTTAGGTCTTAAGAAACTTCCGTAATATAGTTAGATAAGTATTAGGCGACGTTTAAGTAGTTATAGATAAAGCGCCTATAGAAATTAGTAAAGCCTAAGAACACTTAAATATCCTAATAGCTCTCTAGCTCTAGCTACTCTTAAATTATCTACATCTATATTAGGTCTATAATTATACCTATAGGCGTTATAATATAACCTAGGAACTTAACCTGCTTAATATTAAAGATATACTTTAACGCCTTAGCGTAGAGGCCCTAATTATCTAAACGTTCCAGTACTTTGCGGACGTATTACTTATACTAATTCTTATCTTCTAAGTAGATTAGGATATTATTTAAATAGATAATGTATATACGGTTAACTAGTCCCTCTAAGGCTCTATAAATATACAATTGGAATATTATAGGCGCATTAGCTAGCGTAAAAGGCATTACTAGATACTTAAAGTGGCTGTATTAGGTCTTAAAAGCAGTCTTTTACTTATCCCCTTCTTTAATACGGAGCCTATAATAGGCATTTTATAGGTCTAGCTTTATAAAAATCTTCACCCTAAATAGTTAATCCAGTATTTTACTAACTAGTAGTAGTAGGTAATAGTTCTTAATTATAATCTTATTAAGACTATAATAGTCTATATATAGCCTTACAGTTGTATTTAGTTTTAAGATAAAGAGGATTAGCGTGCCTACTAGTGACTTACTAGGCTAAATTTATCCCTTTCTAGTAACCCATTAAGGTACTCCTATAGAATCTTAAGCTCTTTATAAAAGAGGTTATAGATAAAAAGGTTTAGCGTTATTTACCTTCTTTTAGATTAATTATATAATTATACTCTAAGTTCTATAGTAGGACTTTAGCTTTCCTGCCCGAAAATACCTTTAGTAAGTCCCTTAAGCCTACTAAAATATTTAATAAATTAGGGTCGCGTTTATCCTTTATATTATTATTAGGTAGGTCCTAGAGCTCCCTTAAAATACTCATGGGTAGCGTTATACGCTATAGTAGCTGCTTATATATAGTTACTACCATATATTATACCGTTTTATATAGTATCTAATAGAGGATAGGGAATTCTTTAACGTAGCGTTTAAGGTGCCGTAGTATATTCTCTGTATATTGCTTAAGCTAGAGTAACCTATAATAGTTAAAGTATCTTATAAGATCCTTAAGATCGCCGCCTCCCTATAATATCTCCGCGATCTATCTAGTAGTTTCCTATAAGGTCTCTATTATAAAGGGGTTATTACCTATACTAGGCTCTATACCCATTTTATTATTAAATAGGGGTTAGATTTAATACTTCTTTAGGTATAGAGCGTATACTATTTTACCTAGGGCTATATTCTCTAAGATGTCCTTTAAACTTATTAGTAATATACGCCCTTCCAAATCTTTATTATTCTACTATTTAAAGGCTCCTATCTTAAAGTATATTTTAAGATCTACTTCTATAAGCTGAGGGTATTTAAGGATAAGGTTATAACTTATAAAGTTAGCCGCCTAGAAGGGTTGCGGGCTAACTACTTTAGTGCGGTTATATATATCGGCTACTAATACTATAAACTTATAGGCACTATATAGTTTAATTTAATACTTATCTAAAAAGCCTATAATAGGTTTCTACTACTTTTATAATAGAATAAGTTCATACTCTTTTACCAAATTATATTGTATAAGATTAATTTCGGCGCCGCTATTATATAGTGCTTAAAACTAACGCGCCTTACCTATAGGGAGTATTATTTCCAACTTAACAGCAATATAGAGAGTCTCTCCTTTTATATCTTGCCCTAGTTATAGCTAAAAAAGGTCCGTGACTAGGGCTTTTTTTTAGATTATTAGTGCGGTTATCGCCCTACTTATTTTTCTAATAGGATCTACCTCTAGATTTTTCTCTTAACTTCTTAGAGTATTCCTATAAAGGTGCCAGATAGGTATTAGGTTAGCCCTAAGAGTCTTTTCTGTTATTTAAGGTTCCTAACTTTAACCCTTTTAAAGTTTTCTTTAAAAACGGCTTCTTTAAAGGTTGGGCCTGCCCTATATTACTACTAGAGTGCCCGCGCTTCTAGTAACCCTTTAGCTTTCTACTAAAAGAGGTCTGGTTTCTTACTATATTTTTAGCATTTAAAACCGCTTGTTTAAAATCTATATATATAGTAATCCGCAATAGGGCTTCTACGCGCTTTATTTTATTATAAATTACTAGCTTAATTCTAGCCTAGATAAACCTAATTTTCTTCTTCTTATAAATGCTACTATTTTTATTTTTAAAGGGTTCTAAATCTATCTATTAAGTATAAGTTTCCATAAAGTTTATAAACTAGCGGAAGTTATAATAGTTAAGCTATATCCTATTCCAGAATAGCTCTGTATTATTATATTATACAATATATAGATCTTAAGTTCATTTCTTTAAGAAGGTTTACAGCTATAGCTATATAGTAATTTACTCTTTATTAAACTAATTAAGTGCAATCTAGTTTAGCGATTGGTTTTTAATCTTACTAATAATTTAGCGTATATGCTCTTTAGTATTATCTCGTATTATTAGTATTTTAAAAAAGTTATCTACCTTACGAACTTAATTATCTAACTACTAGGCGTTAGGTCTATGGCAGAGTTCTAAACTACTAAAGGCCTTAGCTAGTTAGTCTATATCCTTTTTCTATTTATAGCGTAGATAACTCTCTAAGTCTTCTATACCTCCTTAGGTAAATACTAAAAAGCCCCTAAAAAGCCCTTAGCCTTAGCTAGGTTATAAAAGATTTTATTTAACCTAAATTAAGCTCTACTAAATATAAACCTACCCTTAAAGGTTTCTAATATATTTATTAGTAGCTTCTTCCTATATAGCTTCCGAGGGCCTTACGGTAGCTTCCTAATATCTATTTTAAAGAATATTAGTTTAAGGCTCTTATCTTTTTAATCTTGGCCTTAGGGAAGCTCCAGCTATAAAGGTAGTATTAATACTAGTAACTAGTATAGATTTCCCTATAAGGCTTAAGTCTTAAGTTAGTAGTTAGTTTAAATTACCTAAAGGGATAAGCCCGCTTAGCTTATAAGCAGTTTATATACCACTATTATACTAATTATAGGCCGGTAGTCTTTTAGGAGGGTTTTGGTTGGTTCCCTAGTTAGACGTATTAGTATATTCCTTTGGCATTTCTAGCTTAGGGGAAGATTTTAGAGTTACCTCTAGCGCTTAATCTTCTAATTAGCTTAGGTGGGGCTAAAGGGGTTCTAGTTACTTTTTAGTAGCGTTATAACCGTTATAAAGGGTATCTGTATTTTCCTTAGCGGTAACCGCAGGTATATAAGAGTCTTTAAGCTCCTAAAGTATCTGGGTATTAGGGCTTATTCGGCCGTCTTGCCTAGAGGATTATATTATCGCAATCTTTCGCTATTAAAGGGACCTTTTTACCTTACCGCGACGGCTTTATATAAGGTGCCCATGGAGTTTCTATTTAGGTTATTACGAGTTTTTTAAGGGAGAATAGTAGTTGTAAATAAAAGATATAAATAAACAATCTAGTTTTTAAAGCCAATTACCCTTTTAAAAAGAGTAGGAAGGATTTAAATATAAGGGGACTTTATAGATAGGGGGTTATAAGGACACGATTAGAATAGGATAGATTAATAAGAGAGACAAATCCTTAAGGAGGTAAGGCTTTTAAAATTGTAAAGACTATATACTATGGGCATATACCTCTAGTATATAACCGGCGACCATCTGAGGGGCGTTTAGGGGTTATCCTAAGGGTAACCCAAGGTGTCCGTAATAATATCCCT
The DNA here is from genome assembly GCF_001692895.1 of Cenococcum geophilum 1.58. Lineage (NCBI taxonomy): Eukaryota > Fungi > Ascomycota > Dothideomycetes > Gloniales > Gloniaceae > Cenococcum > Cenococcum geophilum. Next base: position 412,856 of record NW_027137626.1, read on the forward strand.
TATAATTAATCACGTATAAAATAATTAGGTATTATTATTACTAGTTATATAGTTTATATATAATGCGACACCATAGGAAGGTATAAAGATATTACTATTTTAGGCGAATTATAGGTATAAGCCTAGAATATTGTTATTACTATAATAAGTAAAAAAAAATAAGTAAAGAAGCTAAGTAGAGAATAGAAGATCTAATAAATCTTTATAAAAACCTTTATCTTACAGCATAGATGGTATAAAAAAAGATTATAAAAGTACTATAATATTAAGAGATCTAAGGGACCATATCTAAAGGAGGGGGATAGAGTATAGCTATTATATAAAAATTTTATAAGCTAATAACTAAGTAGGAAATTAGACTATATTAGACTAAGACTATTTAAGATTATAATTAAAATTTTAGAAGTTACGTATAGACTTAACTTACTAGCGAAGATAAAGATCTACCCTATATAGTATATTATAATATTAAAGCTAGCGTATAGAAATATAGAACTATTATGTTATGTTATAATATTCAATTACGCTGTTGCGGCTCCCGTTAGGGTCCATGCAGCGGGTCTATATGGGTATATATATATATACATATATAAGAGGGGAACCGTACCGCTAGGGCCGGATAAAACCTCTCCTTCTCTTATTATATAGCCTATATAGCCTTTCTTCTAATTAGTAACTGCCAAGCACGAGTAGATGTCTCTTTAAGGCGCTATAGAAAAGCCATCTTAATGCGTACTCCTAGGTCTGTCCAGTAGGGTGTATAGCTAGGGCCTAGGTTCCGTTCCTAGCTGCTCCGGTTATTTAAGTAGGGCGTAGGCCAGTGGCCTATAAGGCTGGTAGTAGTATAGAAGGTTCCATTGTTTATATCCGCGTTAACGTACGCAGCTCTATACCTTACCAAGTTTTATTAAATTCTATTAGAATATTAACCTCTACTAAATTCTACCAGGTTACCAATTTCTGTTAAATTCTACCAGATTACCAAAGTTCTGCCAACTTCTATTAGGTTATTAGATTCTACCAGGTTACCAAGATTCTACTAAATTCTATTAGGTTGCTAAAACTCTGCCAAATTCTATTAGGTTGCCAAAATTCTACTAACTTCTATTAGGTTACCAAATTCTGCTAAATTCTACCAGGTTAATAAGTTCTGCTAAATTCTACCAGGTTGCCAGAGTTCTGCTAACTTCTACTAGGTTACCATTTATAAAATTCTACTATATTCTACCATCCCTACAGTATTTATCCTCCGCCTCTTAAAGCACTTCCTAAAGCACTTCCTAGCCTCCTCTTTTTACCCTAGCCAGCTCTCTAGTAAATAAAAGGTGTAGTAAAAGGTTTATCTATATAAACCAGTCCGCAACTACCTTAGCAGCCTTTAGCTTAGTTAGGAGCTCTTTATATAAGGATATTCCAGCATAGTAATATATTTCCGCCCGGCTAGCAGCGTACCTAGGGCAGAACACCACTACGTGCATTATTAATTATTGGCTATAGCCGCATAGGCAGGCCGGAGTTGGGTGCCCTAGTACTTTTCGGTAGTAGAGGTATCTATTAAGTCCTATATACTCGGTTCTAAGCAGCGTATTAATCGTACTCTCTACCTTTATAAGCCTCGCGTAGCGTTTAAAGACTTCCTTATTCTATAGCTCGGCCTAGGCCGTTGTATAGTAGGTAAGCGTGCTCTAGTACTTTTCCTATTCCCTTTTCCACCGCTCCTTAAACACCTCTTATACCCTAGCCCTTCTACTTCTCTTATACTGCGCTTTAGATAAGTCTATTAGCCGTATATCTGTCCCTAAGATATTAGCCGCCATCCTCTTAAGCTTATCCCGTCTAGTAGGCCGCATTAGTAGCTTTATTCTAGGCCGGAGTTAATAGGCTATCGTGGCCCGTATGGTATTGCACTCCCTCTTAATATGCTCTCTTGCCGGTCCTTCTAGCGTCCTCTCCGCATAGGCTACAGCTAGCTCTTTAAGGTGCATCTAAAGCGGCGAAAACCCTGTCTCGTGCTCCAGTACTACTGTTAGCGTTAATTTATATGCCCCCGTAATAGTACAGAGGTATAGGTTCTATACTACGCCCAGCTGGCGCAGCTTAGTTTTACTCATTTCCTTAGGCTTCGTCCACTCCGGTGGCGAGTACTAGGTACTATATCTATATAAGATTGCCGGCCGGACCACGGCGGAGTATACTATCCGCGCCTTTTGGAAGGAGGCGCCCCATATAGAGGCCGTGAGCCGGGTTAGTGCGGCCATTTAGGTAATTGCCTTTGTCTTAACAATGTTAATATGCGGTCCCTATTTGAGCTTTAAGTTAACCTGCACCCCTAGCACACATAGGTTACTAACTAGGCCCTCCGTAAAGCCACGTATATTAACTATAGCCTTTATATTAAACTTTTTGTGGCTCCTTATAAAGTAAATAAGGTAATACTTTTCGGGGGCAAACACCACCCCGTGCCGGCGTGCCCACATTATGCATACTTTATGCGCCCTCTCTAGGGCTCTGCAGTTCTCCTCCGTGGTCTTACTATATATTAGTATATTAGAGTCGTTAACGAACCCAAACGCTGTGGTGGTACCCCCTTGCAGCTCCGGCAAGAGTGTGCAGGCGAAGAAGAGGAACAGGATTAGCGATAGTGCTGAACCTTGGGGTATGCCAGTGTTTATCTACATTGTTTGCGCCATATAGCCCCCAATTAAGAGCCTCGTTGTTCAATCTTAAAGGAAGGACTTTGTAAAACATACTATCCAGTTAGGCACGGCCTGGGCCTTTATATTGTGGATCATTCTTTCGTGGGAGACTCGGTCAAAGGCCCCGGAAATGTCAAGGCTTAGCAGTAAGACTACTAGGTTTGGGTTACTCCATATAGAACTATTAGTTTATAAAGTAGATATATATAAAGGATAAGAAGAAGATAAATAATAGGCTTTAAAGATTATTAGCTATAAGGATATTAATAATAAAATATAGTATAAAGTAAAGTAAATAGGCTATAATAAAACTACCTAGGAACTACTATAAACCCTAAAAAGGGCTATAAAAAAGGTATAAGAATATTAGAGAAAAACGGGTTAGGTAATATTAAAAAGGAACTAAAGGTAAAGGGATTAGTTAAGGGTAATAGACGAGCTAGATTATCTAAAAGATCTACTACTAGCATATTAGTTATTTCCGCCTTATTTTAATTAAAATCTTTTTTAGCCTTTTTAGCCTTAAGCTTAGAGAGACCTTACTTTACTAGATAAAGCTCTTTAGAGTATACCTTTTTATAAACCTTTAATAAATAAAACAATTAAATATAAATATTAAGTTAAGCCTTTAGGGCCTAAGACGCCTTATTAGAATAATATTAAACTCTAATAAGGGCCTTAGCCAGCTTACTTTTTAGTTTTTTAGCCGCTACTAATATATAAGACCCTAAGATAAATTAAATAAGGAACTAAATAGTTTTAAAGAGTTATAGGACGTATATACTTAGTATTAGGAATAGATTAAATATTATAGGATAATAATATATTTGCTTATATACACTTAGCGTATAAAGAAGGTTAGCAACTAGATAGAGCCGTAATTATAATATATACTAACTTCTTTTCTATATAACAAGAATTGGACAGTATAACTTTACTAAGGGAAGGAATAAATATTACTAGCTAATTATAATAATTAGACGCAGAGGATCTAATAGAAGGTATTAGGAATAATAAAGGTTACTAAATTAAAGATGGGAATGCTATACCTCTAATAAATAACTTAAAGATAGGAGATATCTTTAAGGATAAAGATAAAGAGGAGGGGGATAGTGTTATAGACCTTATATTAGTAATAGTAGTACTATTAGGAAGAGATATAAATAGACTAGTAGTAAAAGTATAGGAGGTATTAGAACTAGTTAAATTATAAAATAAGGGGTAACTAAGTTATATAGTTAGTTATATTATAGGTTTAGAATATAAAAACGTAAAAATATAGAAATATAATATACTAACGTACTTAGTACATTTCTTAGGCGCAGTATTATATATTTAAAGGACTACAGTCCCTACCTAGATAGTTCTCTTCTTTATAGTAAATCTTAGAATATAATTAGAGTTAATCTATTAGGTAACTACTCCACTAGTTATTATTATATTGTTAACTTCTTATTTACCTATATACTTAGCCTATTAATAAGTCTACCGTAATATTTCCTACAAGGCTTTATTATATTAAGTAATCTTAAAAATATATATAAGTCGTATTAAGGGAGTATTAATTATAATATCTAGAAATTTAAAATAATAATTGGAGAACTAGAGAAGCGAATAATAAATTATAATACCTACTAATAGTAGACCAATAACTAGATTAGTAAGAGTAAAGTTTAAACTTAAGAATAAAGATAAGCTATAAGTTAACCTAAAGCACCTAGTATATTATATATTATTATAAATCGTATATATAGCTAACTAGTATAGTATATATTAAGCACCAAAGGCGAAAAATTAGAAGTACTCTATAAGGATATAGTGGGCACTAGACGAAATAAGATATAGAAATACTAAGTATATATACGGCTAGTATTTAGTAAAAGTTTAGGAGTTAAACAACTTACTACTTTAATTAGGAAAATTCCTTATAAAGGAATGCCTAGATAGATAATAGTAGTAAGAATGCCTAGAAAATATATATCTATAAAATATTAAAGAGAAAAAGCGAACTAAGTATTAGCTAAAGATAGACTAAGTATAAATAGGATTAAGCCAATAATTAGGAAAAAGAGAGGCCTATAGGACTAGAGAGCGCTAGTAGTAGAGCCTTAGTCCCTTAAAGAAATTTAAGGACAATATCTAAATTTAAAAATTAACTAGTAAAATTAAAAATTTAAAGCACTAATAGATAATAGAGTAATAAGGAACTATATAGGGGGCTATAGCCTATTAAAAGACTAGAAAGACTATAGGAAACAATATTATAGAACTTTATTAATAATAATAATAATAATAATTCATTGCTTAACGTCCGATTCGGATCCCTATTAGGCCCACGCGGACTACTCCTTATTTATATATGGGGAGAAAACTCTATTTAAGAAAAATGAGAAAACCCCGTAATCTATCTCCCTGCCTTTTGGGACTCGCCTGCTTAGCGCCTACGAGTCGCCTATGGTGCTCTACTACCTTACTATTTGACCTTTTTGGGAACCACTGCTGCCGTAACAAGCCTACGGACGCGCTAGTATTATAAACTATTACTCTACTACTATAGAGTTACTAGGGGGCACCTACTACTCGCCCCCTTGCCTTCTATTACTATTTCCCTTACAACCCAGAACTAATTTAGCACATTTTAACTAATAAGCCACTAGGTAACCGCCTTAAGGCCTTTTTATATTGAGAGTAGTATATTATAGTTCTTTATACTAGCTGCTGAGAGTATTATTTCTTAATTGGTGCGTAGGGGGCATAGTAGTATTATGTATTTTAGTGTCTGTTTTAGCTAGCCATATTTATATCTCGGGCTACCTACTAGGACACCTACCCAGTAAAGCCAATCTTTTAGTCCTATTATTTCTGTTCTTAAGAGTGTTGCTATTATGTTTTCTGCCTTTGTTAGGCCTTCTTGGAGCCCTTAGGTATTTACCCCCTATAGCGTTAACTATGCTATAGCTTAGGTTCATCTTGCCTGAGTTAGCCTCTGTACCTTTAACTCCCATTTACCTCTCCAGCGTTAGTCCAACTAGTATTGTATTACGGTAGATGGTTTCCCAGTATTCTTACGTGTTCTACTTTAGCTCCTTTCTCTATCTTGCTGTTGTCTTTATTGACCTCTTATACGTCTCCCTTCCTCCTTTATATAGGCCTAGGCCCTAAAGCGGCACTATTCTTCTTCTGCTTTCTTTACCTGTTTCTCTAATATCTCTTCCCTACTTTAGGGTTATTNGTTTATTCTCCTATAGGGCACCCTAGGGTCCCTNTATAGTTTACTTAGGCNTNTCTTAATATACTTTATAATATTAGAGTTGCGTTTATTTTACGTCCTTTATATTATAGCGGCTTTAATATATAACTATAGGGGGGGAATATTAGATTCCTTCTTAAGCAGTGCTATAGCCGTTCGCTTATACCCGCCTATAATTCTCTAGAGGTAGGCTACTTGGACCTTTTAAAGTAGTTTAAGGAGTAATTTAGGGGGGCCCTTTTTAGTTTCTCTAATGGCCCAAATACTGGATCTATATGTTATGGTTGGCCGGACGACTACTGTATATAGTAGGCGTAACCTCTAGAAGTATGGGCCCTATATAGAATTAATAATCCTAGATAAAGCGATGAACTGTGCTTGGCCTTTATAGGCCGCTTATGCCGTATATACGCTCTACTAGAGCTTACTATCTACCTATACTTCTAATACCCTTAGGCCCTGAACTGGTTAACCCCTAAAGCCTTAAATGCGAATTATATACTAGAGATCTATAGATTGGTTGCGTTTTCTTATGAAATGGATTAGCTGGTATTTCTTTGGTGAGAATTAAACTCTATAACGTTTTGCCTATTCTATATAAGTGTTATAGGCTTTCTCTAGTGTTCTGTAATTCTCTGCAGCTATTAGCCCGTATGTAATTAGGTTTGTGTTATTAACGAAGCCTATCCCCTAGGTCGCCCCTTCCTTAAAGGAGTTAAGTAGGTTGCTTATAAAGAAAAGGAAGAGTATAGACGAGAGGGGTGATCCTTATGGTATTCCTGTTGTAACTATAATGGGGGGGCTCTAGTACCCGCTAAAGACCAGTGATGTTTCTTTCTGGCCTATAAACCCTTGGACAAATTATATAATCTATTCTAGGAAGCCCTTTACCCTAAGGATATGCAGGAGACGCTCGTGGGGTATATTGTTGTAGGCACCACTAATGTCTAGGCTAAGTATTGATACTACGAAGTCCTTTCGCATCGCCTATACAGATTTAATGGTGGCAGCGAGTAGCGTAAGTGCTGATAGTGTTGAGCGGTTCTTTCTTGCCCCTATTTAGCTTTATGGTAGTAGGGCGTGTTCCTCTACCGTATCTGCCATGTGTTCTGCTATTACCCTTTCTAAGATCTTACTAAGGGTGTTTTTTAAGGCAATAGGGCGGTAGCTTCCTGGGATTGAGTAATCTGCTTTGCCTTCTTTTTGTAGGATAACCGTCGTTATAGATCTTCCGAGTTGCGGGTAGTAGCCTATAGTAAAGTATACTCTGGCTATATCTATAAGCTAAGGTGCTATAAGTGGCCTATAGGTTTTTAGGGCCTTATTTGGAATCCTATCTGGTCCTAATACTGTATTATTTAAAAGGCGGCTAATAGTTCTAGCCATTTCCTCTATTATTATGTCGCTGTTAACCCGCAGGCGAGTTACTGGTGTTTCGCCCGTAATATTACTGAGGTCTGCTAGAGCCGGTTAGGGGAAGAACCTTTCTATAAGGATCTTTGCCTTCTTATCGTTGTCGTTTGTGGCCTGTAATTCTCCTGCTCTTCGTAGGGGTGGTAGGTATGGGTCTTCTGCTAGGCGCCCTGCCTTTTTCTTTGCCCATTTTGCTATAGCCTAAAGGCCCTTGTTATGGGGGAGGCTTGGGTTAGAAGTATGCTCGTTTATAAACCGTCTCCAGTTATTCCTTGCTTCTTTTTTTAGGGTATTCTTTAGCTGGTTTCTTGTGTCTTTGTATCGTCTCTCGTCTTTAGGGTCGTAGCTGCTTATATATTTCCTTCTTGCTCGTCTATAGAACTTTATTATAAAGTTACTAAAGTTAAAAGATCTTATTATTAAATAAAAGTATAATAGAATTATAGTAATATTAGATAAGTTAACTAAGTAGGGCTATTTTATAGCATATATAAAAGAGATTTTAATAAAAGATATGGCTAAAATCTCTATTAAAAAAGTGTTTATAAAATATAGAGTATTAATAAAGATTTAAATTTTATAATAGTATTTTAGGAAGTATTTTTTAGCGGAATAAGGGGTTTACATAGTAATATTAATAGTATATTACTTATAAATAGACGGTTTAATAGAAAGACTAAACTAAACGTTAGAATAATACTTATAGCATTATATCAACCATATATAAAATAATTAGGTATTAATAGTATTAATTATATAGTTTATATATAATGTAACACTATTTTTATATATAAAAAATAGGAACGTTACTATTTAAGGCAAATTACGGATACGAGCTAAACATATTATTATTATTACATTAAGTAAAGAAAATAAGTAGTATAGCTAATAAATAAATTAAAAAGAATAAAGACTCTAATAAATCTTTATAAGGACCTCTATATAATAGTGAAATTAGTATAAGAAAAAAATAAAAAGGTACTATAATGCTAAGAGATCTAAGGGATTAGATTATAAGGAGGGATATAAAGTATAGCTACTATATAAAAATTTTAACAGTTAATAATTATATAAAAAGTCAAACTATATTAGACTAAGACTATTTAAGATTATAGTAAAAATCTTAGAAGTTAAATATAGGTTAGACCTATTAAAGAAAATTAAGATCTACTCTATAGAGTATATTGCGATACTAGAGCCAGTATATAAAGCAAGTATGTATAAAGAGTAAGAGGAAGATAAATAGTAAGTTTAAAAAAGATTATTAGCTATAAGGACATTAATAATAAAATATAGTATAAAGTAAAGTATATAGGCTATAATAAACTGCCTAGGAACTATTAGAGAACCTAAAAATGCTATAAGAAAGATAATAGAGTATTAAAAGAAATTAGGTTAGGTAATATTAATAAAAACGGATTACTAAAGAATAAGTTACCTAAGGAGGACCTAAGAGGAGTGGTTACTAAGCTATTTAAAATTGTTTCCTTCCCTACTAAAGGAGAATCCTTTTCTTTAACGGATTTAAACTTTACTAAGCCTTATCCAATAAGTTTTTACTCTTTTAAACAGACATTTTCATAACCCTTCTTAAGATAGTATAACTAAGCGTAAGCGGCTAGTTAAGTATTAGGTATTTAAACCTCTTTAGCATAAAGGCGCTACATATTAGTAAGCGTAGAGGATAATTTACCCTTAGGGCGCTTGGCTAAGGTACTAAACACCTATAGAGAATAATATAATATATATACTTAGTGTTAAAAACAGATTAAATATCGCAGGACGATCGTATATTTAATCCCACATACTTAGTATAAGAAGAAGGTTAGGGACTAAATAGAGCTGCGATTATAATATATACTAACTTCTTAGTATAATAAGAATAGAATTGTATAATTTTATCTAATAATAGGACTAGCAAAAATAGCTACCTATAATATTTAGATTATAAAGAATTAATAGGAGGCATTAGGAATAATAAAGGTTATTAAATTAAAGATATTAATACTATACCTTTAATTAACAACTTAGAGATATAAGATATCTTTAAGGACGAAGATAAAGAGGGAGATAGTATTATAGACCTTATATCGATAGTAGTACGACTACTAAAAAAGGATATAAACGGACTGGCGGTAAAAGTGTAGGAGGCGCTAGAACTAGTTAAACTATAGAATAAGAGGTGGTTAAGTTATATAATGGATTATAGGGCTTACGTACTTAATATACTAAGCCTATCTACGCATTACGTATTTGACGTCCCTAATGTACTAACGTACTTAGTACATTTCTTAGACGTAGTATTATATATTTAAAGGACTACAGTCCCTACCTTAAATAGCTTCTCTCTTTATAGTAAATCTTAGAATTAATTAGAGTTAATTTATTAGGTACCTACTCCATAGCCTAAATCTTATTATTGTATTTACTTATATACTTAGCCTATTAATAAGTTTACCGCAGTATTTACTACAGGGCTTTATTACAAAGTATAGAAAATTGCTATCAGCTTAGTTAAAGGTAGGGAAGTTTTAGTAAGGTAAATCTAACTAATTAAATAACTTTTCTTTATCCGTTATACTATACTATATATAATACTATATATGCAGTCTCTAGGCTATAGCGCTATAGTTCTATATATATAAATCATTTTAGGCAGCTTAACACATACTAGTAGCTATATCTTAGTAGTTTATAAACCCCTAACTAGGGGTTTACCACTTCTTAGTAAAATACTAAGTTGCTAATAACTATTAGGTAGTAAGAAACCCTAACGCCTATCCTTATCCTATTTATAATTTATTTCTATCCTTTTACTCTCTAATATCTATTTACTAAAAGTCTAGTAGGAGTTACCTCTTTCTAAAAATCTTATTATTATTAGCTACTTTCTAATAGCTATTTCTATCCTATTTAAAAATAGAAAAAGCGCTTCTCTTTCTTTCTTTATATAAAATAGTTTCTTTAAAGAGAGGTAAGATCCTAGTTACCTTTATATTTCCTTTCTCTCTCCTCTATATAGGTTGTAGTCTAATAGAAGGTACTTTGGGATTTATATAGCACTATATTCCTTAAAGCATTTACCTTTTCTATCCTTTCCTATTGTCTTAAAAATAATTTAAAGTGGCCTTTTCCTAGCTTTAGCTAAAAGAAAGCCGGTTATATCTTTTTAGGATATCTATCCTTAGGGGCTTTAAGAGAAAAGGAATAGCCTCCTTTATAGATCCTAGTATAGTATTTTCCCTTATTTTTTTTGTATTTCCAATTGTTTTTCTATTATTCTAGTATCTTTTCTCTTGCTACTCTCTCTATATATACTAAGGAGGTATAAGAAGACTATATTTTTCTTTTAGAAAGGCCCTTTTTAGCTATCTTATTTACTATTTCGTTTTTATAGATTTCTAGATAGCTAGGAACCTAATAAAAGTTAATAAAGATATTCTTACTAGCTAGGTAGGAATAGCTTTACGTAATTTTAAAGACTAGTTCTTGTCCCCCCCATAAGAGAATTAAGCTGTAATCTTTTAATAGCTACTTAGCTATTTATAAAGATATAAACCTATTTCTCTTCTAGTTTTTATTGCTGATTTAGGTATTTTAGGGCCCCATAGACTATATAGAGCTCTATGTTTATAATTTCCATATAAGGTCCTAGGTTTTAGTTTATTGCATATTTAATTATATTTCTCTTTTTTATTTTATATATAGCTGCTATACTTAATAATTAGATAACTATAACTAGTAGCTAAAGTTTCTTAATATCTTCGCGCCACGTATATATACTATACCTATCTCTTTATATATAAATTAAGATACTCAGTTCCTTTTAATTTTTTCCCTATTAAGGTTTTTAATAGGGTTTTATTAGGGCTTAAATATATAAAGGATTAGGGACAATCCTTTTTAAAGAGGGGGGTAGTATTAGGTAAACTAGAGTAGATAGCTATATAGCTACGAGGTATAGATAACCTATAGATGACTCGCCTATAAGGTACGTGCGCTGCACGTACCTAGGGAACCCCTTCCTTACCGCGCACCCAGACACCTCCTTTTTCTTAAGGATTTGTCTATTCTCGCAATATATCTTATTATTCTATTAATTGAACTCCCTATCTATATCTTACTTTATATAGACGCACCTAATTATAATTAAAAGAATTACTATATTATAATTAAAGAAATTTAAAAGGTTAATATAAAATACAGTAAGTAATAATAAGGGTAGGAATATAAGTAGAGCCCCTAAATATAAATGCTTATGTTTTAGGTTATTAAGTTATTATATAAACACCTAATTAGCTTCCTTGTATACTTCAATATCTTACGGCCCCTTCCTCCTTAGCTCCCTTCCTAAATTAAGTATAGATCTAGGGCTCTAAGAGTTCCAGAGCATCAAATCCAAGCCACACCATCAGTCAAATCAACAGATCCATAGCCAACGGAAAGAGGCACTAGCCGGCCGCTCCAAATAGGCGCCGGGCCAAATAGATCACTGGGTCACTGGGCAATGCAGAAATATACCAGAACCGGAGTCGAGACAAGACCTGAGCGCTGCTAAAGACATAGAAAGCTACTCATATCATTATAATTGGCGGACCTGCGCTTGATAAAAAAGTTTTTAAGTGTAAAAAAAGATGTGTTGATAGATCTGTTATCGAATGGGACTATAAAACGCGTCAATCTGAGCCAGAAGATGTCGAAGTCCCCCGCCCATAGCAGCTAGAAGTGCGGTGGAGTTTGCAAAGATGGTAATGGAGGCAGGAGATAGCCGAATTGAACTTTTTCATTGCAAGAAGCGGAGGAAACCTATAGAGCAGCTACTAGTATGATTATCCGCGCATATCGTGCTAAGAGAATTTCGGAACAAGATCAATCCAGAATCAAATTTTAGTTATATTTCCCATTTGCCAAGGAAACCCAAAACAACTCAAGTCTCCAGCTTTGTTCGATTGAACAAACTAAATCTCTTTGACAAACCCGACTTCTATAACTCTATCGACTTCTACTTTCAAATTAGCAATCTTAGTCCTAGTATTGTCTCTCAACCATAGGAAAGCTCTAAGGAGGAGACTACGCCAGATACCCGTCCCTGTCTTGATCCTCATTTGCTCCTTGCCGATAATATATAGAACCTGGTGATCATAAGCTTGCTGGAGCTTGACCAGACTTGCTGTGATCATCTCGTTTGTGACTTCAGGCTTCTTCTCCGTGTCGGAAGATGTGGCGGGAGATTGAGCAATAACAAAATCTTCGTTGTCATAGTCTTGTAGAGCAGTGGTGGAGGGGTTCGGCTGGACCTGTGCTGGAATCGAGACAAGCGGCTTGGTAGCAGTCCCTTGGCGGATTATGAAGTCACGAACCTGTTCACAGACAAGTGAACCAAGGTCGGGGGAGATTACTTCGTCCATATAGCCATGCCGGATGATTAATCGATAGCAATTCGGTATAGCGAGTCGAGATACGTTGTACCTATTTTCTGGAGGCACGGATGGCGTCTCGATGGGCCGGAGATGAAAGAATACCATTACTTGGGGAGTGGCAACAAGCTTGGTTAGGAATTGGCTGAAAACGGTCGGTGTCGTCTCCCCAGCTTTATCAAAGAATATTCCAAAACCTTCAATGAAACTTAGTGAACGACCACCAAACCTGTCTGTTAGCTGTATCCGTCCATCTTCACATTTTCCGACTAGATGGGTGGTAGGGAAGCGGTCTGCAGCCTCTGCTAGCCATTGTTGCTCTTTGCCAAATCTCCATAACGTAAATAGACAAGCAAGAACAGTGGCAAGAGCTAGGGTGAACCAAGCACCGCTAGGGACTTTTGTCAATGCAGAAGACAAGTAAACGCCATCCAGACATGCGATAGTAAGCCACGGGAATAGAATCAAGAGTGGGTTGAGGCGCCACACAATTAAAGCTGTAAGCGATACCATGCACGTGTCGAAGAGGGTGACGAACATAACACAAACTCTGGGAGGAATCATATCAGCAGAGGCAAAGCGCAGGACTGGAAGTTCCATACCCGTAAGCATTTCCAAGGGATGCCGTCTAAGAGAGTGGTCAACATCTCAACCGTATCGGAGTATCTCAGAAAACTCACATTATTGTATATTGCGGCGACTAAAACAGTTCCGATCATGAGAAGCCAGTTAAGAAAGGGTACATATATCTGGCCATGGAATATTTTGGACGTATGGACAACTTTTATTTGAGGGAAGTATGATAACTTCATGAGCTGAGCCAGCAGCTGGATTGTGATCAGTATGATTGTTTGGATAATCAAATACGAGTCCTACCTGGAATGTAGCCGTGATCATGGCTTGAGAAGCCACTATTGCAGCTAGGACAGCGACAATGAGAGCAGGATAAAGAGTTCCAGGTGGTGCTGCGTGGAAAAATGGATTCTTGTATGCTCCCGGATGTGTGCTTATGTAGGCTGCCTGTCCGATGTAGGCAAGAAGGAGACAGGGAAATGTATAACAAAGCCAGCTGAGCTGGATAGCCCTCCTGCTGAAAGCTCCTAAATCTGCGAATAGAGCTTCAACTCCGGTAAATGCTAATAAGATCCCTCCAAGCATTTTCCATCCCTCAGTTTTATGTCGAATCATAAACGTAAAGGCGAAGCCAGGAGAAAATGCTTTAAGCACTGAATGGTCAAACAAAACAAGGTTATAAATGCCGAAGGATGCATTGAAAGCAAGCCAGATGATAACAATTGGAGCGAATGTGCTTGCGAGTTTTGTCGTCCCAAGCGGCTGGATCAGGAATAGAACGATTAGGATACCACATGTGGTTCCCACTATAGTACCCTTTGAAATGTCGGGCTTAACTACTTGAAGGCCCTGGACTGCCCCTAGAACTGACTGGGCTGGCGTCAACACACCATCAGACATCACCATGGACACCGCAAGAACTCCTATGGCCTTTAGCAGTCCTCTGGCAAACCGGCTTTTTTCAATACGAGAGCGAAGGTGGCGATTAGCTCGGCGGAGGTCCCCAGATAGATATCTCTCCATCTTGATAAGTGATAGCTCCCGCGGATCATGCTTGGTGATATTCGCCTAAAATTCGAATTGGATTTGATCCTGATTGAGCGGTGCTATGATACACTTACAAATCTTGAGAGCAGAGAATAACAGCTAAAGGTCCCTCCTTCCCCTTCGTTGTCCGCATGGAGAATGATGAGGACGTATTTCACTGTGACCATCATAGTAAGAGACCATATGATGATTGACAAGACTCCTATAAGATCATCATAAGAGGGGTCTGATGTGAAGGTTGAAGAATAGACGTAAAGAGGGCTGGTTCCGATGTCGCCGTAAATGACACCAATTGACTGATATGCAAGCCATAGTAGGTACTTCCCTTTGAAGACCTGATCATGTTAGAAGATTTTGTACATGTGTTACATATTACATCATACCTGTCTCTTCTTGTAGTCGCCCGCTTGTCGAAGTCCCGAGTCTTCATCTTCTATCCCTTCATCACCGCCTGACTTTAGACTGCGCCGGTCAACCGAGCGGGTCCGCCCTCTACTGCTGCGCCTTTCTAACGAAGATCTTGAAATATTGCGTGTAGAGTAGACACCACCTCCAATGCCATCTTTGGGAGGGTTGCTATGGGATCTCGTTGGATGGAGAGTCTCGGCAATGCGGATTGTTGCCATAACCCTGCTCTCGCAGGCTGTTTGGAGATAATCGGAAACGACAATGGCAAAATTTTTGGCCCGAAATTGATATCAGATAGAGCAAATACAAGGAAGCTGATGGTGGGTTTTAAAGAGAAGGGGAAAGGGACCCCTGCGAAGATACTAAACAATACTTTATTATTTCCTTATCTTCTGCAAAGCTTGGCGATGCCGACGGAACGCCCAATTAAAATCCTGAAAATCTCCACGTGTAATACCTTCGTTGGAGTATCTTCGTTGGTAGAATGAATACGAGAAATATCGATGGTAGAAAGCTGCAGAGAGGCCCTTATAGAAGGACGATCGTACACATACTTTTCTTCCCAGCCCACTCCATTGTATGATAATATTGTTCCAAGAACCCAGATATTATTGTTGGGTAAAACCCGGCTCGTTATCGACCCGACAGCCTGGGTCGCTATCAAAACGCTCAAAGGCAGCTGCGGGAATTTTTTTGAATGACGCTTGAGGTGCATGTAGAAGGGCCCACCTCGTGCACGGTACCACGACTAGCATCAGTAAGGGTTTCAATATCAATATTGGCACTAATCAATATTGGCGAGTATTGGCGAGTATTGGCGATATTTATAATATTTGCAGATCTTCTTAGCATCCGCTAAAAAATTTTAACCCCAATATCGTATAAATAGATTATCAAATATTATAGCTTCTAAAGCAGACTTATTACTTTTTATACCTATATTAGACTCCCTTAATATAGAGGAGTTATTAAACTGCTAGTAAAAAAAGACTTCTATATAAGGTAAGGATATAGATAGAGAGTCTAATAATAGAATAATAGGGTATATTGTATAGACAGAGACGAATCCTTAAGGGAAAAGGAGGAGTCTATATGCAAGGTAGGAAGGGTTTTCCTAAGTACGTATAGCGTACGTACCTTACGTGTTACGGCACTGGCAGAACTTGGCAGAACTTGACTGGTAGAACTTGGCAGAACTTGGCAGAACTTGGCAGAACTTGGCAGAACTTCGCANNGGCAAGTTGCCACAGATTGCCGCATATTGCGGTCACGTGACGCGAAGATCTTATAAAACATTAAGCGGCGCTGCTCTTCTTCTTCTTTCCTTTCCCTAGCTTTAGATTCTCGTTTATAGACTACCATTCGTATAGGCTTGCGCGTCCCTTTTGTTATACTCGTGCCTTAATTAACTAAGTCGCTAATATTATCTAAAGCTTAACTACCTTTTCTTTTTAAGGAACTTAAAATATATCTACGGACTATAAATAAGATAAGGATATAGTAATAGACCCTAAAGAATATTACTAGAATAATAAGAATAAAACAGAACCCTAAGAATAGGATAAGGATATATATAATATAACCTAAAGAACACGCATAGACTAGAACCCTTAAAGGAATTACCCAGAATTACCTAATACCCCTATTACTATACTAAGAAGTATAGTAGCTAGTAAAGCAGTTATAGGACCCTTAAATACCTCTAATAGTAAAATAGTAACTAACTTAAACTCCTAGGTAAAGCTTATAGCAGCTAATATTAAAATTAAACGCCTTTAAGAGTTGCTTAAAGCTAGGGAACCCCCTATATCTAGTAATAAGTTATTAGATACCTAGAGACTTGCTATAGTACTTAAGGCCCTAGCCTAATATATAGTATTAGTATTAACGCAGTCTATAAAGGTTAAGGGACCTTTACTACTTATAGACGGAACCAACCCTATATTTAATAATTAGAAGCTTTAATTATAGAATAAGCTTAAAGTTAATGCGGACTACTTCCCTACTACTTAAGCTAAAATGGCTTACGTCTTCGGCCGTACTAGTGGGGATATATAGATATGCCTACATCCGCAATACGTATAGGACTTAGTAGATCCCTTCTTCTCTAAAGAAGAGATAATTGTCTACCTATCTTTTATTTATAAGGACCCCTTTAAAGTATAAAACGCTTGGCTTAATTATAAAAGCCTAAATATAAAAATAATAAAGATATTCTCGGCCTTTTAGACCCGCTTTTTATACCTAGCTAGTTAGGCCTAAATTTCTTAAAAAGATTTAATACTAAACCTATTTAATAAGCTTACCCTAGACCTACAGCGGGCTATACTGCTAGTTTTTACTACTATATAGACGCTAAAGAAACTTATGGACTAGTGCTTAGCTATTAACTAAGGCCTTTATTAAATTAAGGTATAAGCTGAGCGGTATAAAGCTAGAAACTCTTTAAATTAGATCACAGACACTCTAAGAACGGCCTATAGTGCCCTAGCACAATCTATAACTCCTACGGCACTAGCTATATAGCCTACTATAAATCTAGTAGTAAGTAGCGTAGCTAGTTCTACTATAGGCCTGGCTAACGCTTAGCCTATATATAGCGACCCCTATAAATAGGCGCTTAGTAATTAAGGAGCTTACTTTTTATATAGCTAAAAAGACTACTTTATAAAGGACTGCCTAATAGCGGTAAAGATAAATAAGGTCCTATTAATTTAGGAGGATAATATAGAGTTGGAAAAAGAGAAACCTTAAAGGAAGACTCCTCTCTAGGGTTAAAAGGGATTAATATATTATGTATTAATCTAGATCGGCTAGTTAGTAAAAGAAGCTGCACTATCCCTTATACTTTATTCCGCAATAAATATTAAGTTTTAACCTCCGCTTTAACTAACTTAGGAGTAAATACCTTTACCTTAATTAATATAAAGTACGCTATAAAACTGGCTAACTTTTTAAATATACCCCTAGAAGAACTGCCTAAACTAATTTTTATTTACGGATATAACGGACGGATAGGGCTACCTATTATAACTATCTTATAGATCTACCTCCATGTTAACGGATAAACGTAGTATAATATCCCCTTCCTTATTACGGACCTTAGAAGCTATAATATAATTTTAGGGAGAAAATAGCTAGCCTATTTAGGCTTATAACTAAATGTAAGCTTTGCAGTGTAGAAGAATTGCAAGAACGACTTAATTGTAAATCTATGGAAATCAAGTGATATAAATACATGAGGAAGGTGTTGGTAATAAGATGAAAGGGGAGACTACTACGTAACTAAAACAGTGTGATATGTAAGTAATATACAGGCTATATATAGTTAATACGCAGGTAATACGTAGGTGTTTTGGTATAGTACCGGTAGTCGGTTATACACCCCCCTAGATTTAATAGTGTAGTTAAAGCTATAGAAAAATGAAGGTTAAAACTATACTAAAATAGGAAATTTAGATACAATTTGGGAGTAGTAAAAGAATGGGGTAACTATAACGGATATTGCGAATATTGCGAATAGAATTAATTAATCTGATGTTAAATATCTACCAAATTTAACTGCTGAGTCTATGCTTCGTGCTTTTGATAAAGTAAGATTTTGGTAAGGCCGTTAGCAGGTATTTTGTCTATAGGAACCCATTATATATTAATCTTTTTGTTTTAGACTTCCTATCTTAGCTAGTGCTAATAGACGTTAATATATTAAAGCTTGGTGTTAAGCTTTGGTGTATTCTGTCTTAGGAGTTATATAGTCTATATATTGTTACAGAGTACGGTAAATTCGCGTTTTAAGTTGAAGCCAATTGCCTTAAAGAATCGTTGCTACTAGATAATTTTGACTGCGGTAGTAGATAGGGAGAGAAGCTCTGTTTTAGTAGTTGAGTGAGTAATAGATAGCTGTAGGGTTGCTTTCTAATTGATTAGACCTCTGAATAGCATAAATAGATATCCTTAAGAGCTCCGTCTAGTCTCCTTATGGTCCGTAAATACTGTATTAGATACTCCGTAAAAGGTAACGTCTTCTTCTTTAGGGTTTTTGAAGTATATGTATGCTCTAAATACTTTACTAGAGTATTTAATAGCTGTAGATTTTGTTCTAAGGCAGTAGGTAATTGCTTAGTTTGCTATATTGAGGTGCTTTTAATTTAGATTAGTAAGGAATTTGGCCAGCTTAGAATGCGTCTTAGTAATATTAGGTCTTCTAAATATGGTAAGGTATATAAGAGAACTAACCCGTTACTAATAGGCTAGTGTTTTTTAAGGGTTTATCTGCTGGTCAGATGGAATCAGTTCTTTGGCAGGAAGTAGTAACTTAGGAAATCTTCCTAGTAGTTAAATATTGAATTAATTGGCTATCTTTTTAATATAGGAATCTTAGCAGAGCCAGAGCTTTTGACTTGGTTAATCCCGTTTGATTTAAATTTTTAGGAACTATTTAAGGTCTCCTAGTACACAGATTTTGTATTGTTGTAGAAGTTTAGCTTTAAATTCTTTGAGTTTTAGAAGGTTCTTTTTGGTAAATAGAGCGGCAATATTGTCTACGTAGAAGAAGACAATAAGTCGTTTATTGGTATATAGGCAGTTGGTACCTAGGATAGGCTTTAATCCAAATTCGGCCAGTGTATTGGTGAGCTCTTTATACTACAGTAGCGGTGATATTTTTAATCTGTATAGCGCTATAAGTAGCTCTAGGATATGTCTATCTTGACTAAATTTTTCTAGGTAGTAGTAGTAGACTAGTTTGCTAAGCTTAGTGTTTGTAAATGTGTTTACAGCGTTATACTATTAAATTTCTAAATTGAATGCGGCTGCTATAGCTATAAGGGCATGGAATATTTAAGTAGCTAGGGTTACTGCATAAGTCTCTTCTTTGGTAATTTATAAGTCTTCGCAGATACATAGTTAAGCTTTTAGCTTTTAAAGATAATCGTTGCTATTAAGCTTATATTTAAAGACCTATTTTAGTAATAGGATCTGCTTATTACTTACTTCTTCTTTTAGTATAATTTTAAATGTCCCTCGGCGTTTTAAGTTATTGTATTCTTTTTCTATGGCCTTTTAAAAGCTAGTAGTTAAAGGATGCTTTCTTAGTTCTTTAAGGTTCTTTAGTTTAGGAGGAAGATTGTCCCGATATAGAGATAAGGATCTAGTTTAGTTAATGTCCTTTACTAGTCCTGTGGTAAAGCCAGCGTAGTAACTAAATAGGGTAGATAGATTGGCTAGTAATGCCATATACGCTTAACGTTAAATTCTTTTTTATTCTTCTGGTAGGATAAGGTCGGTAGAAGGTTTAGCTAAGACTTCATTAGCTTATAGAGCTGTATTTAACGGTTCTGTTAAACTGCTTACCTAGGTAGGACCTATTTTAATTATATCCAAGATATTGTTTTAAAGTCCTCCTAGTATAGTGTTTGTTTCTAGTAGATTTAGAGATACCGTTCTGCTAGGAGTTAGTAACTGCTTAGTATCCTTTATAGGAGGCTCTGCCGAATTGTTTAATTCTAGTGTAGTTATTTAATCTGCATTTAAGGTAGATCTTTAATTAACTATATATAGGGTAGATTTGTCTTTAGATTTGTTGTTAAGAGGCTCTAGTAGACTAATTGTCTATAGGGTGTCCTCTAATGCTTCCCTTAGCAGGTAGTTGATGTTCTAACCCTTGGGGTCATAGAACGAGGTCTTGTTAAATATAACGCCTCCAGTTTAAATGACTTTGTGGAGGCTTGGAATTTAGATGCGGTAGATATTAGTTAAATTATAGCCGACTAGGTGTCTAATTAATGCATAAGGAGCTAGCTTGTCTCCCCTTTTAACTTATTTATTTAGTATATAGGTCTTATAACCGTATATATGCATATAGGTAAGTAATAATGGCTTGCCATAGGCAATTTCGTACGGAGTTTTCCACCCTAGCTGCTTATTTGGTGTTCAATTAAGGGCGTATTTAGTAGTAAGGAATGCCTCTAGTCCTAGAGATGGGGGTAAGGAAGCTTCTAGCTGTATAGCCCTAGACCGTTCTATAAGGGTTTGTCTAGATCATTTAGCTCCGCTATTTTGTTTCTTAGTATATAGTGCTTAGCATTTAAAGGTAATGCCTTTATCTGCATACTACGTCTATAGGGTATCTTCTATTTATCTAAAAGCTCGTTTATTATTACTCTAGAAGAAGATAACGTCTTAGTGGAATTGTATTTTAATTAATTAATAAGTCTTTTAGATGGTAGGTAGGACAGTAGCTTTATTCTTATTCTTAGAGGTAAATATAAAGTTAAATTTGGAATACGTGTAATAGAAATGCATAATATATCTATTGCCGTTATATCTAGGTACTTTAAGGTTAATAATATTAAATGCTAGCCGCTTAAATGGTTAAGTAGCTAGAAATTTATGTTCTCGTCTTTAAGAGATCTGCTGTATGTGTTTTGCTAAAGAGTAAACTTTATATTTAATTTTAAGCGGTGCTCGTTTATTAATTAGCTCTTTAAGCTCTGCGCTATTAATGTGCTTAGGAAGCTGCTTAATAGCGTTAGGTCCTATATAGCTAAGTATTTTGTACCATTTTATAGCTATAGCTCCAACTAGTTTATAGGCTATTTTACTTAGTTAATATCTTCTTATTAAGAAGGTTAATTAAATTATTAAATCTAGGGTATCTATGGGCGTTTTATGCATTAGCGCCCAGTGGCCCCCTAGTTATTTCATATAGTATACTATTTTGCTAGTTGCTAGACTGTATAGTAAGTTTCGTCCTAAGTTAAAATGGATATCGTTATTAGTAGCTCTTAAGAGTGCTATAATATTTGTAAATATAGTAGGTACTAATGCTATATAGGATAGCTTTATCTTTAAGCTCCCAGTAGGTATATTAATAGTAATAGTTACTATTCCGTAAGCTTAAATCTTTTTAAAATTTCCGCCAGTAATTAGGTAGTCGTCTTTTGCTACTAGGTATAAGAAGGTAAAGTCTTCTTTATTATTGCAGACGTATATATCTGCGCTAGGGTTAAGTATCTAAGTATTCTGGAGTTTGAATAAAATTTAACTAGTACTAAATATGGCAGTATAGCTAGTCGGTATTTTAGAAGGTAGGGTTTTAGAATTAAAATTAATTATAGATTCTGTGTTCTTTTAATTATTCTTCTATTCTCTTTTTTAAATAAAGTTAACGATACGTTTAATCTAAGGTATAGATAAGATCTTTTCTTTTACTTTCTTCTGGACGTCTAGGTTTGGCTTCTATCCCTAAGGGCGCTTATGCTTAGTAATATAGTAGCAGTCGCCGAATTAATGTATGAGGCCGTATACGCATATCTTATTCCACTTAGAATTGGAATTAGAATTAGAATTGCCGTTAAAATCTAAATTAGAATTTAAATTGCCTTATAGGGTTATAAATGCGGAGCTATTAGTAGGGGTAGAGGATGCCTACTATATATAGTAGTGCTCCTTAAATAGATCAATAATAGATAGGGTAGGTTTATTCTTCCGTTCTTTATAAATAAGATCTACTTCTAGTACTCCTATATAGCTAGAAGAGATAGGCTTAATTGCTTAAATGAAGTTATAGTATGGCCTAAATCCCTATATATTCGGTAGCTTTAATTGCTCTATAAGCTTATAGACGTTTTGCTAACTATTTAGCCATTTTTTAATACTTTGCTTCTTATTGTAGACCTTTAGTGCTGTATATTAATTTAGGATGTTATACTTTTAACCTAATATAGTAGGAGGTAGTGCGGTTTTTAATGCCTAAAGCCGTTCGTATACTATGTTAAGGCCATTAATAAGTGGAAGGTAGACTACTAATATAGTGCGAATAATGTAGTTACTAATATTGTTTATAGCCTGTTTTTGCTTCTAGTATACGCGTAGAGCTAATTATAGGCCGTAAGCTGGTATTAGTCTAGCTAAGCTATTAATATAGCAGTAGGTAGGACGTTCGCTAGTATAGGTCGTTTTAGTAGTTCTAGGGTTAGAAGATTATCTTTCTTCTTAGATAGGTTAACGTACTGCTATACCTTATTAGTTTTAGCTATATCTTGGATAATAAAGAACTACTAAATCCAATTAGATGGCTAGTTAAGGATAAGGTTAACTTTTAATTCGTTTATGGTTATTATTTTAGGATTTTAATAGGTTAGGTAGGGTCCAATTAGTGGCTTAGCAAAAACCTTATTTTAACGTTCTGAACTTTTAATTTAATTAGACGGTTCGTTCGTTGGTTAGGTACAGTCGTCGTTTAAGGTTAATTGTCCGTTTGTTTAGTAGATAAAGAAGCTTAAGACACTTATAAAGGTAGTAGAAGTAGTGACTTCTTAAATAAGGTAGCAAATTGACTGCTTAATAGATTGTGCGATAGGTAGATTAATCCGGTTAATTGGTCAGTAGGTAGTGCGATTTAGGCTTATAACTGTAAGCTTTGTAGTATAGAAGAATTATAAGAACGACTTAATTGTAAATTTATGGAAATTAAGTGATATAAATATATAAGGAAGGTGTTGGTAATAAGATGAAAGGGGAGACTACTATGTAACTAAAACAGTGTAATATGTAAGTGATACGTAGGCTATACGCAGTCGATACGTAGGTGATATATAGGTGTTTTGGCATAGTACCGGTAGTTAGTTATACTAGATATACAGAATAGACGTCTTATCTAGCCTATAACCCTACCCCTAACCCCTTCCTTTATTAAAGAAATTAGCATTATAATAAAGAACCTTATACGGCCCTAGATAAATACTATTTATTAGGCCGACGCTATATATAGGGACTAGGCCTTTAAGAAAGATATATAGCTTAATCCGCAATAGGTCCGTATACTATACCGCCCTTAAACTACCTATATTACGCCACCTGCACTAACAACCTAGGAAGTTAGTAGTATTTTGTCTTATAAGTAGATCCTTAAAGTCTCTTTACTTCTTAATCTTATTATTATTAATCTCCTTAATGGTCCTTATTTATGTCTTAAAATCTTAGTCCTATACGATTCTTAATTCTAGGCTTACTTCTTTCTTAAGCTATTCTCTAGCCTTAGTCTAACTAGGCTTTTATAGTGTTCTTATCTCGTCCTAAAAGACTTAAATCTTACTTATCTTACTTTAAGAGTTTTATACTTATAGGAAGCTCTATCCTAAGCTTATTTATATATCTTTAAACTAAGCTACTACTCTACTTTATTAGTTGTTATTTATTATAGGTCCTTAAGCTTATCTTATCTTGTCTTAAGAATCTTAAGTCTATAGCCTTTTACCTTTATTAAGTAGTAAGTTAGCACTAGTAGTTATCTACTTGCTTAATTCTCCCTATTAGATATTTCTCCTTCCATCTTATAAAGCGATAGATGCCATATCTAATAGTGTTATAATTTCTATTACTAATTTTTGTTCTATAAAGATTTTAGTCTCTACTTCTATTATAATATCTTTAAGGTCTATATACTTCTAGTAAGCTGCCTTTACTACCTTATTATTACTAAATATTTCGCTAATATTAAACTTGTTATCTTTAATATCTAGTTTATAAGATAGTTTATTAGTTCCTCTAAACTCTAATAATTTTAGCTCCTATAGCCAATAGCTTACGCTATATTTAGCGTCTTTATAAATTTAATATACATTATTATAATAAAATATAAAACTTTAGATTAAACACTCTTTAATTCCTTATAGTATACTATCGTCCCTTTATATATATATGTCGTCTACTAGTCTAGTTCCCTTTACCGCATAGTTACTTTAACTATCTTTATAGTTTCTAGCGAAATGGCCCTAGTACTGCTTAGGTCCATTAGCTTTGCGCTATACTATAGTTTCTAGCTTTAACTCTGCTATTGTGTACTCTACGCCTTATACAACTATAGAACTCTATTCTAACCCTTCTTAATCTATTCCCTCTAGTATATCTTATTATTAATCTTAATTACTTAGTTAATTAGTTCCCTAAGGGTATCTACGTCCTATATTAAGATAATCGCGTTTTAGACTTTTACTTTAAGTCCCTGCTTATACTATACTATAAGCGCCTTATTATTCTATTTAACCTACGTTACTAATATCTAAAATTATATTATATACTTAATTGCTAAGGTTTGCTATACTAAATTTTAAAGCTTTCTTTCTGCTGTAGTGGTCGCCTCTAAGTCTCTAAATATTTGCGTTAGGTATTTTATAAACCTATTTTAACTAGCAAATATATATCGTACTTCTTAGTTAGTAGTTACCATACCGTTTTCCTATATCTCTATAATATAAGGCTTAAACTACTTAAGTGCCCTTCCTATTAGGAATAACCCTACGTAGGCTATTTAGTCTATAGCTGTTACTAGCTTTACTTCCTCCTGTATAACCTTAAAGTGCATTTATATAAGAAATCCTTTAAGTTTTAACTTCTTCCCTAAGAATCGCTTAATAGATAGTAGCTTAATCTTAGCTACTCTAATCCCATTAATCCTTTCTTTAAGTATTCTATTATTGTATAATTACAGCACCTGTTGTACCAACCGCGTGCTTACGCGTTCGGTACACCAAGTACGCGTTTACGCGTCAGTGCACCAACTACTCGCTTACGCGTCTGGTGCACTTACGAAGCACTAACTAATTAGGGGGAGGTGCGTTAGTATATAGACTACGTAGTCTACCTTAATAGAATCGACAGTCACCACTATCCCAAAGAGCATACGATACTATACGTATTTTATGCCCCGGGATACAACTTACTCGTGCTATTAAATTAGTAAGCGCGCACAGATTAGCAATTACTTAACACCTCCCCCCAAGCGATACTTAACAGCAACCACCCGTTTAGACTCCTAGTACAACCTACTAGAAGGTCGGAAGTCGGGGATTACAGACCTATTACCAATCCTATATACTTATTTAAGTCTTAGTACGGTTTACTAGAAGTATAATAGACGTAAATACAGACCCGTATAGAACCCCTACCCTTAAACCTTAAACCCCTATTCCTACTATACCTCCCCTAACCTCTTTTTAGACCCCTTATAGAGACCCCTTACCCTCCTATAAACCGTTACGGACCCGTTAATTACTTTTACGGCCTACCACAAGACCTTCCCCGCCCGCTACGTCCTACACTATACTATATAGTATAGTAGACCTAAGTAAGCAAGTCGATAAAGGTTAAGAAAAGTAAAGGCAGGGAGTCGACCTTATGTCTATAACTAATGTTAATAACTATATTAAATTTAAAACTATTAAGTACGAATACTTTAAGCTTATAAACGACGACTTATAAAAATAATACTAGGAAGACTTTACGGACTTTATAGAAGCTATTTTTAAGGCCTATAACCCTACTACTATCCGTAACCTATAAACCCTTTTATATTACTAAGGTATATAGGTTAAAAGGGATAAATAAGTTACTGTTATATAGTCTTTGTATAATATAATATATAAGAAAGACTAAATAGAATAGACTAAAGAGGAAATTCTAGACTAGGTTAAAGCTACTAAAGAACTCTTTACTTCTTCTAAACTTAACGGGGTCGCTAGCCTTACACCTAACCCACTTAACTAAATTTGTCCTATAAACCTAAGCAGTTTTGGAATTAATCTTATAAGCCAAAGTATACCTAGTACTTAAGTTACGGACCGTAATACCCCTATAACCCAAATTATGGACCCTATAAATTAAATTACGGATTAAACCCCTTCTGTTATTTAAGTTATAGATCTGTAAACTACCTAAGTAAAAACCTACGGTAAGGAACTAGCTAACCTAGCTAAGCTCTATACTAACGAATCTAAGTATAGCGGTAAAAACGATAACTTTAACTTTAAACTAACTATCTTTACGGACCTTTGCCAGAAGGCTAATATTCCTAAATAAGAGTTTAGCTAAGCCTACTCTACTATACTACGCGGCCTAGCACTTAACCACTACTACATTAACCTTAAGAGCAACCCCCTTAGTGTTCCCTTTAATAAGCTATGCAAAAGCTATACGCAACTACTTTAAAGGACCGGAATATAAGCATAATATCCTTACCCAATAGAATGCGACCAAGCTACGGACCGTAATTAATAAAAACACTAAAAAATTGACTACGGAGTGCCTATAAATTCTTATTAAAGACCTCCGGCACCTATAGCACGGCCTTAATACTAAGCTTTAAACAGACAACTTCCTATATAATAAACTTATTATGGCCTACCAGGAAGTAGAGCCCTATAAGTACGCCTGCTATAAGCCTATAGATACCTTAGCTGGCCTTATTAACGACCTACGCTCCTCTATTATAACGTATAAAGTCTTAAACCCACTAGGCAGCACTTAAGCCTTTATTATAGATATTTAATATCCGTAAATAGACACAGACGTCTACTTTACGGACCGCCGTTACCGCTAGCAGTACCCATACCGACTAAGTCCTACCTATAACCCCTATAGCAACTCCCGTACAAAAGCATACCCCCGCAGATAAATAAGCCAGAAATGCTTCGTGTGTAGTAAGGAAGGATGTTAGTCTATAAGGCATACCTAGAAAGAACGTAATAGGTCTAAGAAGAGATTTAATAAACGGATTAACTAGTTTATCTTAAAGTACGAAGGAAAGGAAGTAGAGGAGTCTTTTAATAAGTTAATGGAAGCCCTTATAATTAACTTTAACTTAGACGCCCAGGAATAGGAGACCTTAAAGACGTTCTTAACCACTTTTGGACCTTTTACAGATAGCTAAGCCTTTAATATTATAACCGTATTAGCCGACCGCTTATTTATACACTTAATTACACCTAAAAACTAATCTATAAGTATACCCGCTAGACCCGTTACGGACGTTATAAACTATAAATAGGACCTATTTGCATATATTACTACGGAACGCTATACCCCTAAGGAATTCTACGGCGTTATAATTAACATAGGTACCTCTAAGAAGTCTACTATAGGCTACGGATAATACCTTATATATAAGGCCACCACTAATAATAATATGGATATCGATACTACGTAAACTGGGGCCGTAAACGTCTAGTTTGGCATCGGCTTAACCGCATTAATTAGATTAGTTATAGTTAAGACTCTAATTAGCCTAGTTGACTTCCACGTAGTAAAAGTAGATACCCCTTTTTTACTCTGCCTTGCGGATATAGATAGATTATAGATATACTATAATAATATTATAAATACCTTAATTGGCCCCGCAACTGCCCTAGGAAGTAAGCATATTACCCTACCAATTATACGATAATTTAGACACCCGTTCCTTATATAGGGAGAGACTTTATAAACCTATATTTAGGAATCTTTTGACTATAACCCGTACTACCTTACTAGTACTAAAATCTACCGCCTATACCGCCGTTTTGGCTACTTATTAGCCAAAAAGCTATATAGAGTCCTTAAACGCTCTGGACACAACAATATTAATAGGAAGGTAATTAACCACCTAACTAAATACTGCTCCTTTTGCCAGAAATACGGACGTTCCCTAGGCTAATTTAAGTTTACCCTTTATAAGGATTCTAACTTTAACTACTTAGTATACATAAATATTATATATATTAACGGTAGCCTAGTACTATATATATTTAATAAGGCAACCCGTTATTAAGCCGCCTATTAGTTACAAAATATATCCGTAAAGTATACTTAGGATATTCTACGGACCTACTGGATTAATACGTACGTTAGACCTCCTAAGTATATTACCTATAATGCCGGTAAGAACTTTATTAGCAAGGAATTCTAGTAGTATACTACGGCTATAGCTATATTAACAAAAGCAGTTCCAGTTAAGGCGTATTAGTCCGTTAGGCTTATTAAATAAGCTTACCTAGCTCTACGGAGAGCTTACTAGATTATTACGGACGAATATAAGGATATCTAAAAGGAGCTAGCTCTATAGATAGCCGTAAAAGCCGTTAATAACACTACTAGCCTAGACGGACTAGTACCTACCCTCTTAGTCTACGGAGCCTACCTAAAAATAAGTAATCTAGACCCTCCTACCCCGTCTATTATAAAATGAACAGCTATAATACGGAAGGTAATAGCTAAGATAGTTAAGCTATAGGCTAAACAAACTATTAATAACGCCCTATACTACTGCAACGGACCTAACACGACCTTAGTATATAACCTCCCGCTTAACTCTAAAGTCCTTATATAGCGTAAAAGCGGTAAGTAGACCGGACCCTACTGTTTACTAGCTATATAAAATAAAACGTGCTATATATAACTTTCTAGCGGCCCAACTAACTTTAGGAGCACGTCCGTAAAACCCTACTTTTGGCCTAAAAACACCTATAACATTAAGCTAGATAAACTAAAAGCAACCGCCAAATTAAACAAAACAGAAGCACCCCTGCCTACTCTAGAAGTCCCCTAGGAACCTACTAAACCTACTAAACCTGCTATAAAGCGTGGTTAAGGACGCCCCTAAAAGTACCCTATAACTAAGAATACTATAACAGAGAATTACCTAACCTCCGCAAAAATATCTATAAGGCAATCTCCGCCTATGGATATATTAGTTCTAATATAGGAAACCCCTTTTACGGACTTACAACATAAAGAGATTAACGGACTACTTAAAAAGGGTATCTTTACGGTTATAACGGAGAAAGACGTCCCGTAAGGCGCCCATATATTTAACTTACGCTTTATTAATAAAATTAAGCACCCTAGTACTAACAAAGCCTTTAAAAAATTAAGGCTTATTATATAAGCCTATAATGACTAAGGGAAGGGCTTAGTCCTTACGTAATAGCCTATAATTTAATAAGTCAGCTAACGAATTATACTTACACTTACGCCCGGACTATAGTAAAGTAAACCCGTAGCCCTTTACCTACAGGATATCTCGCAAGCCTATATGTAGTCTAATACCTACCTAAGCAAAGACATCTTTATATAACCACCCCGTAAGCTTAACCTATAACTAAAAACAATTTTATAAGTTATAAAACCTCTCTATAAAGTACCGGAAGCTAGAAACTACTAGTTTAAGATGTATTACTAGCACTACGTTAGTAAACTTAAAACGGAACAGTTAACCTATAACCCCTACCTCCTATACACCCAATTAAACAGCCTTAGTATTATTAAACTCTAAATAGATAATACCCTATTCTTAGCAGACTAGACCTTTATAGACGCTAAAGAAACTAAACTATAAAAGGCTAAGTTCTTAATAAAGCTGTAAAAGCAGTTAACTAAGCAGAATCTAATTAAGTTTAATAGAGGCCTAATTACCTAAAAGGGCAACCTAATTAAGCTGACTTAGAAACGCTAAGCCTAAAATCTAAAGCCTGTTACAGCGAAGCCTATAGACCTCACTAGCTCCTGCGGAGAGATTTGTAAAACCGTAAATATAAAGGACTAATACATTGCCCAGCGCGTAAGAGGCGCCTATATTACCACTGTCTATTAACCTAAATCTGCCTATAATTTGTCCTTTGTGGCCTAGGTAGTAGATCTATAAAAGAAAAATATTAAGCAGCTTAATAAGCGTATTTAGTGGCAAATTAATAATACAGTAAGGGGACTCACTTTTATACCACTAGACCTAAACTCCCTTAGCCTACTAGTATTTATAAACGCCTCCTTTGCTAATAATAAAGACCTATTATTACAAATTGGCTTTATAATTATACTTACAGACTGTAATTAGGACGTAAATATACTATATTAGTCTTTAATTAAGTGCAAATAAGTAACCTAAAGTGTACTAGCTTTTAAACTATATACACTAGCCTATAGCTTTAATATAGTAGCCGTAATCAAATTAATAGTCTAGAAGATTCTATAATTAGAGTAGTTACCCCTAGTCTTATACACTAATTTAAAGTCCCTCTATAACTGCTTAGTTAAGCTAGGTATAATATAAGAGAAGAGGCTTATAGTCGACCTAATATGCTTATATTAAGCCTATAAACAACGCGAGATTACGGAGGTTAAATAGATTAGTAGTAAAAATAACCTAGTAAACGCTATAACTAAGGCAAAGCTGTATTAAGCCCTTAAAACCCTAATTAATATAAATAGGCTTAACCTAGAAGTTATAGAATGGGTAAAACGGGATTAACGGAGCACCTATGGTATATTTATGGCCTATTAGAAGGCTATACAGCTTATTATACGGTCCGTTCTATAGACCGTAAGCTATTAGATAATTGGCATAGGTAGATTACCCTAAATTACTATAGACTGCCTATGTTACGGTACAGGTAGAAAATGGTGGAAAAGCTGCGGTGGAACTTAGTGGACTTACGTAACCTGCCGAATTCTGCTATATTCTGCCACGGTAGTCAAATTAACCAATTACAATTTTCCATCCCCGGGATAGAAAATCGCTATTAGCTCGCTTAGCACTAGCGCCTTAGCGGCCCTTAAGGTTTAACTTACAGCCAGTTTAGAGCACCATTTAGAGGCAGCCCAGAGGGCACATTAGGGGGGTTTCCTATGTACTCCCTTTGCACCTTATAGTTCTATTTCTTATATATTTCTTCTATATTTTGCGGTTCTATTAAAGCAATTACAGAGGCTATATATAGGTGGTTTTATTCTTTAAGTACCGCTAGTATATAATTATAGCACCTGTTATACTAACCGCGTGCTTACGCGTTTAGTACACTAAGTACGCGTTTACGCGTCGGTGCACTAACCACTTACTTACGCGTCTGGTGCACTTACGAAGCACTAACTAATTAGGGGGAGGTGCGTTAGTATATAGACCACGTAGTCTACCTTAATAGAATTAACAGTTACTACTATCCTAAAGAGCATATAATATTATACATATTTCGTGCCCCGGGATACGACTCACTCATGCTATTAAATTAGTACGAACAATTATTATCCGTTAATTAATTAACTACTGCCTATAATTGTCCAACTATGACTAGCTGTGAGTTAGTATCTACTATACTAGTGTTATTATTTAATCTTAAGGTAGTTGCTGCTATAGACGCCGTTATAACTACTACTTTTAGTAGTATATTATTTAACTTTATTAATACCGTAATCTTAGTAGTAAATATATAATAAAGCCTTATAGGAAATACTATAGCAGACTTATTAATGGGCTAAGTATATAGGTAAATAAGAAGTTAAAACGTAATAATAACTAGTAGAGTAGTTGCCTAATAGATTAACTCTAATTATATTTTAAGGTTTACTACAAAGAAGAGAACTATCTAGGTAGGGACTATAGTCCTTTAAATATATAATACTACGCCTAAGAAATATACTAAGTACGTTAATACGTTAGTACGTCAGTATATCGCGTTCCCACGTTTCTATATTTCTATATTCCGAACTTATAACATAACTAGCTATATAACTTAGCTACCCATTATCCTATAGTTTAACTAGCTCTAGCACCTCCTATATTTCCTCTACTAGTCCGTTTATATCTCTTCTTAGTAGTGCTACTACTGCCGATATAAGGTCTGTAATAGTAGCTAGGTATATATAGTAGTAATTTAGGTAGTATAATAGCTTTAAAGCTAATTGTAAATATTAACGCCGCCTATTTAGTTATTGTAGTTAATAGAGAGCCTAAGAAGCGTTAACTTCTTAATTAAATTATCGCCCTAAATATTAGCTACTAGCTTCTTAAGGAAGAAATTATATACCTGCAACTAACGCTAATTAACTTTATTAACGTCTTTAATACTATATAAGTCAGCTATTATTAAAAACTGTATTAAATTCTTATCCTATTATATAATTAAAAGCACTAAATTAACTACGCTAATAACTACTCCTATAATAAAATTAAACAATAGCCTTTCCTTTCTTTTATCAGCCCTTTTATATACCTCTAGATAGTCCTTTAAGTTTAATTAAGCCGTACTAGCTGTAGTAATTTTAAGCTATTAAAGTGCCTAAAGTAACAGAATATTTATAAAGTAGTTATCTAAAAATAGGCAAAATTGGCGAGCCTAAAGAGGAAACTATTAGGTAAGGTAAAGGACGTACTTAAAGGTATTTAAGAGAATAATATCTTAATAATCTGTTTAAAAAGGAAGCCTAAAAAAGTAGCTAGGTAAGGTAAATATAAAGCTATAGTAATATCTATATTAATAAAGGCTTATTATTTTAAAGCCCTTAAGTACTGGCTTACTAGGTAAT
The DNA here is from genome assembly GCF_001692895.1 of Cenococcum geophilum 1.58. Classification (NCBI taxonomy): domain Eukaryota; kingdom Fungi; phylum Ascomycota; class Dothideomycetes; order Gloniales; family Gloniaceae; genus Cenococcum; species Cenococcum geophilum. The sequence continues at coordinate 445,771 of NW_027137626.1, forward strand.
TTAATTATAGCTATAAATTATCTAGTAAACCTTACTATTATTTTATTAAAGCTAACTATAGATTTAGGTATAATATACTTTCTAAACGCCTTGCCTAAAGAAGTTATTAATGGCTTAATTTTCTTAAAGACCTAATATTTAACGCCCTCTAGTAGAGGTAGTAAGATATAGAAAAAGCGCTTAAGTTACTTCTATCTTTTTGGCCTATAAATAAGCTAATTAAATGTCTAGGATATTTAGGATTTATAGCCTAAAGATCTTATACCTAAGTGCCTTTAAAGACGCCTATATAAATAATAAGCCCTACCTAAATTATTAATTCGCTAGTAGAGGTCTCCTTTTACGCCTATAATTATTTACCTATATATTATCCTAATTAGTAATATCCGCTAATATTTTAAGAGGCTATATATAGGTTTATATTAATTATAAGCTTCTTAAATATACTAATGCTAAAGAATAATAGAAATACTTAAATTAGTAGGTCCTATTTAGATCTATACCTACTAGACTCTATACTAATTTAATCTACTAGTATATAGTAAGTAAAGCGCTTACTATCCTTATCCTCTTTAAAAGGGTTATTAGATTTAATATTTGCGTTAATACCACTAATAGGCTTACTAGCACGCCGAGCGGTAAATATTAACTTATTTAGAAGGTTAATAACTTTAAGGTCTAGTTTAGGAATAGTAGCTATAAGCTCCTATAAAGTAGGAATAATAAAAAGGCCTATTCTTATAACTTCTTTAGCTAATAGCTTTAGTAGTTTGGTCTTATCTACCTTATCTGCTTTATCCTTAGTAGTTTTACTATAAGCCTTAAAAACGGCTCCTAATTTATCTTTAATATCCTTTATCTAGCTACTTAGCCTAGCCTCTTTAATACCCTTAATTAGCACTACTACCTCCTGCGTAGCTACTGCTAATAAGCTATTATATATATACTATGTCGCTTAAAAGGATTATAAATAGGACTCTTAGGCTTAAGGTGCTTTTAGAGGCTTTAGAGGCTTTAGAGTGTAATATTTTTTAGGTGGTATAAGGATAATATTTATTAATAATTAAATAATTAAACAGACGGCGATAATATTAAAGCTTTTTAATTAACTATATTAAATATTATAGGCTTCCTAGCTATATTGCTGCTATTTACCGCAATATCTAAGCATTAATAAGGCGCTAGTACCCTTGCTGCTAAGCAGCCGTACTAACTTAAGACTTTAATACTGAGCTCTATATAGTATAGAGCCTCTAGATTGGCTTATAAGGCGTATATATATAAAAAGTATATAAATTCTTACTATATAAAGTGATATAATTATATTATAAAACCGCCAATCTATGCCAATTATTTATATAATATTTATTTTTAAGATAAGTATATTCTATTATAATAATTTTATTTAAATTATTGCCAATATTTAATATTAACACTGCAAATATTGACAAATGCCAATATTTTATTGGCTGGAATTTCGCTTATTAAAAACCCCACTGCTAGCATAAAGGTTCTTATCTTATTACACGTGATATATACACGTACGTTTTTCCTTATTAAGACTAGATATTTCCTTATTAGGTTCGATTTGGAGCTCCAAGATCTACGGCCTCGAATCCACTCTATTCAATCAATTAAATTGATAAGATCTACCCCAATCTAATTATGGCTCCACCACGGAGCTCTAGAATTAACCCAGTCCAAAAGATCACTGCCTAGGAATAAACAGATTTGAGCTATATTTGGTCTTAAAATGAGATATCTAGATATTTCGATTCGGATTAGGACCCTCCGACATACGTGTTAAAAGAACTCGTGTGCAGATTGATCTATAAAGAAAATGAGGTTATCCCTTAGCACGGCAGCGTCCAACGAGTACGCGGTCTGTGCGCGAACACCAGTTTCAAAACAGTGCTGGCACCAATAAAATCTTATCCAATACGAACCAATAAAATATCGGTATTGCCAATATTGCCAATATTCGGATAATATCGCAATATTTCTTAGCATACCAAAAAATTTTACCGCCACCTAAGGTTACCTTTTATCTATATAATATCGTACAATATATCTTCTAGAATTTAAGAAATTAAGGATTTTGGATTATCTCTTACTTTTAATACCAATAAGGAAACTACAGACTTAATTCCTTTAACAAAAAAGTTATGGAAGACCTCTCTAATCTATAAGCATTATTATACACTAACGCCGGAAAAAAGATTAGAAAAGCTAGAATAAAAATAGATTTAGTATAAATATTGTCTAAAATATACGGCTTAAAGTATAATAAATATAAGACAGTATCTAGAGAGTATTTATGGAATTACCGTTAGTAAGGTACCTAACTCTAGCATTTATATAACAGCTTCTAAAACTATTAAAGCGTTATACACTAAGCTTTTTCTCCGGCTTAGTAATAGTAAAGACGACCTTAATTAAGAGATCCTTCGGCGTATGGTTAATTAATAGGTCATTAACTAAACCCTCCTAGATCTGATTATTATATAATAGCTTCTATTTTTATATATAGAATAGCCAGAATAGCATGCCTTTATTTAAGCAATAAATCCGCAGGGCTATATATTTATGCTAATATCTTATAATATAATTAAGCAGAGGGTAGGGGCTTAGTTTCCGTAAGCAAAAGATATTATATAAAAAAGGCTTTAATTATTATAAATAAGTATCTATCTTACTATTAATATTTAGACCTTACCAAGTTATAACCTTTTACTTGCGATTTACGCTAGCTTTATTAATACCTAGGATCGCTTTTAAAATATCTCAATTGCCCTTTATACGGTATATGGCTATAGTAGTTTAAATTAATAGGAAACCCTTCGCCCCGTCCTTAAAGATTATAGAATTATAGGAAATATTAGCGTTCTTATTAGTAATAATTCCATCATAAATAATACGCTTTATTGTATAATAGCAACTTATCTTAGTATAGAGAATTAAATTAACTAGAATCAGACTTTCTAACGGCTCCGCTATATAGGCTATATCCTTAATCTTATTACTAAAGCTTTTCTTTTTACTAATAATAGCAAAAAGTAACTTATAGAATTATATAATAGAGAAGATAAATTAGGAGAAGAGTTAGATAATAAACGCTAAAAAGAGAGAGTAAATTTAATAAGAGCGAAGATAGGTATTATAGGGAAGATCTATAATCTCGTTATCTATATCTGTGCCTCGCCTAATTATATAAATAAGTTTAAAGCACTTTCCGGAAAGTTAATCCCCCTAGGTAATTATATAAGATAGAATAGCTAGTTCTATATGCTTTATATTATACTTAAGATAGAAGTTCTTAATGTGCCCTAGAACTATACTAAAGCGTATATTTATAAGGATACTGTAACGGAACCTTATAGTAGGAACTACAATAGGCTCGTTATTAGGCTAGGTATATAGGTAAGTAAGTTAAAGTTAACAACGTAATAATAACTAGTGGAGTAGTTGCCTAATAGATTAACTCTAATTATATTCTAAGAATTACTATAAGGAAGGAACTATCTAGGTAGGGACTGTGGTCCTTTAAATATATAACCGTACTCCTAAGAAATCCTTCTTATACATAATATATGTGTACTCTATCTACTTTATTACGGATTATATAGATTATATAGATTATATAGATTACCCTACGTAACCTTAGTTACTATTCCTTGTTATATAGCTCTATTAGCTCTATCCTAGACCATGCCTAAATTAACTAACTAGCTTCTTTTAACTTTTCCCTAAGTAGTCGTAATATTATACTTAAAGCGTCCATAATACTATCTCCCTCCTTTTTATCTTTATCCTTAAAGATCCTAAATATCTCTAGGTTGTTTACTAGAGGTATAATATCCGTCTAATTAATTTAGTTAATATTATTGCTTATTATGCCTAAAGTAATTTCTTTATCTTTAACTGCTTGTTATATTTGCACTATAGCTGCGATATTATCTCTTAGTGAGATTATACCGTCTTTATATTCTTGCTGTTTAAAAGAGGGGTTAGTCTGTATTGCGTTGGCAAACCTATCTTTATAATAACCGTCCTCTTATTTAAAGTGCACTAAAGCGAATATTTATTCGTCCTATAATGTTTACTTTATCTCTAATGCTAAATATATATAACCTATTGCTCTTAATAGTTGTCTAGTTCCCTAATTAATTTATCTTAGGGTTTTGTATTTAATTTACTGCTATATAGCTAGATAATAAACTATCTATTGCTCTTGCAGAGCTATATTATTCTTAGGACGCTAAATAGAAGGCTGCTAATACTTAGTAAAGGGCCCTTAAGTCTCGTCTAGCGGCGTCCGCTTAACTAATCCGTTTTAAGAAGGTTTGTAAGAAGGTGCGTTTTAAGGAGTAGAAACTTATAGAATAGGGTTTATAGGAACTTAGTAATAAAAGAACGGATTCTCTTTTAATAGAGAAGGAAATAGATCTAAGTAGTTCGGCAACTGCTCTTCTTAGGTCCCCCTTAGGTAACTTATTCTTTAGCGATCCTTTTTTATTAATNCTACCTAACCTAATCTCTTCCGATACTTCTATACCTTTCCTATAATATTCTTTAAATTCTCTAATAGCTCCTAGGTAGTTTTAGTGTAGCCTATTTACTTAACCTTATACTACATTTTATTATTAATGTCCTTATAACTAATAATCTTTAAAACTTGCTATTTATCTTCTTTCTATCCTCTATATATATCTGCTTTATAAACTAATAGCTTAATATTCCCGTATACTGGCTCTAGCATTATAATATACTATATAGGGTAGATCTTTATTTTAGCNAGTANGTNTAACTTAAANATAACNNGTNAAATNNTNTATNTAATTTTAAAAGGTCCTAGTCTAACATAGTCTAACTTCTTACTTAGTTATTAACTTTTAAAATTTTTATATAGTAGCTATACTTTATCTCCCTCCTTAAGATCTGGTCCCTTAGATCTCTTAGTATTATAGTACTTTTTTATTCTCTTTTATACTTTTTTTACTAATTTTATAAGGTTTATATAAAGATTTATTAATATCTTTATTCTTTCTTTAGCTATACTACTCGTTTTCTTTACTTACCGTAGTAATAATAATATTCTTGGTTTATATCCGTAATTCGCCTTAAATAGTAATATACCTATTCCTTCTTAAGGTGTTATATTGTATATAAACTATATAACTAGTAATAGCAATACCTAATTGTTCTATACGTGATTAATATAGTGTCTTAGATACTACTCTAGTGTCTAGTTTAATCTTTCCGTTTAACCGTCTATCTACAGATAATATATAGTAGAAGTTGCTGCTCTAACTCCTTATTCCGCTAAGAATACCTTCTAAAATGCTGCTATAAATCTTAGATTTCTGTCCGATATAATTTTACTTAGTGCTCCGTATTTTATGAATACTTCTTTAATATAGATTCTAGCGATATCTTTTGCTGATATTTCTTCTATATATGCTATAAAGTATCCCCACTTTATAAGCTTATCTACTATTACTAAGATTATGTTATAATCTTATCCGGTAATAGGGTTTTTTAACTTTAGTAACTTAATAATAAAGTCCTATAATATGACCTCCTATGGTCTTCCTAGTATTTTAATAGGTTGTAGCCCTCTATATAGCTTCTACCTCGTTAGTTTATTCCTTTAGTAATTTAGATATTCCTTTATAATTTTTTATGCTAGTTTTTAGATTCTATTAATAATATATTCCTTTTAGAGTCTTAATACTAGGCCCGTGGCTCTATTATATCCCTAAGTTATTCCTTTATAGAAATCTTCTATAAAATACTCTACTATGCTTCTTAAGATATACTTTACTTCTTAATTTCCGTATATATCCATCTATAGATCTTCTAGCTATACTTCTAGAATTCTTTATACCTAAAAGCTTTCTAGTGTTTTATAGACTCTTTCTAGTTCCTTATTTTCCTAAGTTGCTATAATCTTTAGATAATTATACTTAATTAATCTGTCTATATCTTTTCGTAGTAAAGCCCCTAATAGCTTCTTATTGTTTTATAGTTTAGCCTTATAACTTAGAGCATTTGCTCTCGTGTTATCTGTACCCTTAGTATACTAAATCTTAAAATGGTATTTTATAAGTATCTCTACTTATCTAACCTGTTTTTAGTTAAGTTCCTTTATTATTAGGGATCCTATTAGGTTCTTATAATCCGTTTTAGCTATAAATGGTTTTTCTATACCTTATAAGAATGCTTTCTATTTTTTTAGTGCTGTAACTATACCTAATAACTCCTTATTATAAATGTTATAGTTTAACTCTAGTGGTGTTATCTTTTAACTATAGTATACTACTAGGTGCTATCTATCTTAATATTTCTATATAAAGTATGCCCCTAGTATATAGTCTAATATATCTATTTCTATAACTGTTTTTAATCCTAGTTAATAGATCTTAAGAACTGGCTCCTAGGTAAATAACTCTTTAACTTTTTTAAAGAGTTCTTGCTGTTTCTTTCCCTATACCTATAGTTCTTCTTTCTTTATTAACCGTATAAACGGCTTAATATCCTTTAACTACTACGCTATAAACCTTCTATAGTAATTACAAAACCCTAGGAACAATCTTAACTATATAACGTTCTTTGGTTTTTACTAATTTACTATAGCCTTAATTTTCTTTAGATTTATACTAAGTTAGCCTAGTTTAATAATAAATCTAATAAAATTAGTCTTCCTAGTAAAGAACTCGCATTTCTTAATTGCTACTAGCATTTGTTCTTCTTATAGTCTCTTTAAGACCCATTTAATGTGTTCTCTGTGTTCTTCCTTACTTATTAAGTAGATAATAATATTATTAAGATATACTATAATAAATTCATTTAAGTATTCTTCTAATATATTATTAATACGCTTCTAAAACGTTACTAGTGCATTTATAAGCCTGAATTATATAACTAATAGTTTATATAGTCCTTCCTTTAACCTAAAGGCTGCCTTTTATTTATTGCCTTCCTTAATTCTAATCTAATGGTATACCTATCTTAGATCTATCTTTATAAAGATTTATGTGTTACCTATCCTATCTTAGATTTCGCTAATTAAGGGTAAAGGATACCTATCCTTTCTAGTAATGTTGTTTAACTATCTATAGTTAATATACAACCTTAGTTTGCTATTTTTCTTTAGTATAAATAGTACTAGATATCCTATTAATAACTGTGATAGTCTAATGTATCCTTTTTATAGGTTTTTTTAGATAAACTCTTTTAATGCTTTACCTTCTTCTTTGGTAAGCTTATAGATTAGAAAGAACCTTAGACTTATTTTTAGTTCTAATTCTATCTTATAGTCCTACGCTATATACTCTAATAGCTTTTCACTCTCTAGTAACCATAGTTTCTTACTATACTTATAGTATCTCTTTGGTATATAACTTAAGCCTTGCTTAGTCTCTTTATATATCGCTCTAACCTAGTATTATACTAACTTAGCTTATTATCGCATTTTGCGGCGTTAAGTATCTTTAATATTAACCTAACCTATAACCTAATTAATCCTTGGGTTATATTTCTGTAACTAAACCTTCACCACACATGCAACCTTACCAAAAGGTAGCGCCACACTCCAAAACTTACGCATACCCATCTTACCATCAAAAACAATCGATTTTCTAACTTTCAAGACCTAATTCCTACTGCCTAGCGAGCTAGAGGTGGATTTATTTGTCGTTTTACCCCCTTTCCCCCAACAGAAAATTCTTCTTAGGGGTGGTCCTAGCTTGTAAGCGAGGCACGGACAGGAACACTAAAACCACTACTACTACTACCACCACCAATACTAGGGGTCTAGTATCACTACTACCTTTAAACCTAATCTCCCCAGAAATCCTCTAGTAGGATTAGTAAGGAAAAAGGGTATAAGGATAGTAAAAACTAGAAAACTACCCCTACAAGATGCCAAGGCCTACCAGGCCTAAAAAGAAACCTCCTATAGAGACAAGTGACGACAACGAGTCTATAGGTGTAAGGGTACTTTTGGTCCCTTACTCGGCTACATCCCGGGAGCTCTTAGGGGCTGCTAAGGCTAGCCTTCGGCTAGGCCTTGGCCACCCCTTATAAACTCCTCGGGCTTGCAGCCTCCTTCCTCCCCCATCGGTTCGTCTCTCCGTACGAGGCTATTGCCTACTCTTTACCATATCGTCCTCTTCCATCGACTCTCCTTGTGACTCATGCTCGGCTTGCCTGCTCCCTACCGTACACCCTGGCGATACTGCCTCACAATAGGCGAAACCCCTATAGAAAGAAATGATAATAGATTTCTATTTTCATCTTCTTTTCTTTCTCCTCCCAGCTTGTCTAAGAAGGGAGAGAAAAGAGAACATCCTTAAACTTCTTCTGAAAAAGAAAACTAAAAACCTATAAAAAAGAAACCAATAACTACTACGGATGGCATACCTAGTACACCTATACCTTTTCCTCCCCTTTCTCCAGAACAATACCTATAAAAAGCTCTAGAAAGCCTAACCCAGGCATATAAAGGGCTAGAAGAAGAAGAAAAAAAAGAATAAGTTAAANAGCTAGAGGACTATACAAGGAGTATTCTAGTAGGAGAAAATCCCTTTATAAAAGGAAAAGAAATGGAAAAAGATGTCCTAAAAGGGCTAGTAGAAGAAGTAAGGGCTCTCCGTAAGGAGGTAGCCCCTACTAANNAAACTTACGCAGAAAGACTAAGGAAGAACCTNCCTTCCTCGTCCTCTCTACCCTTATNACTACNACCTCCTTNTAGTAGGAGTCCTCCTACTTCTACTAGAAGTAAGAAAAAGCAGTTATAAGAAAGGAAGCTAGTCCTAATTATAGACGAAAAGGACTAACCTCTAGATATCTTCTCTATACGAAACAAAGTCAATTAACTATTTGTATTAAAACTGCAAGTAGAAAAACCAGTACTAGCATCTATAGCTAGAACTAGAGGAAAACAAAATATTCTCCTTACTACTACAGAGGAGTATAATGCAGATTTCCTAGTTAAATATAAGGAGATCTGGTATAACTGCTTTACCTTCTAAAGAGAACAAAAACTAGAACTATGGGTTTAAGTTATAGCCCATGGGGTTCCTACCCTACCTTTCCTAGGAGAAGGAGGCTCTAAGCTTCTAAAAGAAGAAATTGAGACCTTTAATCCTATAAAGATATAAGGACTACCTAGATGGATCTTATCTAGCGAAAAAAGACATAATCTATAGACCAGATTTGGCTCTATAGTTTTTACTATAGAGAACGAAGAAAAAAGACAAGAAATCCTTAAGTAAAAAGAGATATTAATTGCAGGTATAGCTACTAAGGTAGTAAAATACCTCAAAATCTCTCCTACTACGCAGTGCACGAGCTGCCAAAAATTTAGCCATATAGGAGATAGGTGCTTTACTAGGGCCTGCAGATACTATGCGGCTGCATATTTATCTAAAGACTATTCCTGTTCTACCTATATAATAATAGGCAAGCCTTGCCAGCATACCACCCCTCTTTGCATTAATTGTAAAGAAAACACTTTGCTAATAGTAAAGACTGTGAGACTCTTAAAGCTACTAAACTAGTACGCGAAGGAGATTTTATAGAAGAATAAAACAGATAGGATTCTAGAAGGAGGCAACTCCTACTAGACTCTTAAAAAGATATTAGAGAGCAAAAGAATAGAAATAAATTGCAAAAGGACAGGGACAGGGGTTAGGATTTCTTATAGTTTTTCTTACCATTTTCTTATTCCCTAGTAGTTGTAGTATCTTAGTGCTTTACTAGGAAACTATAAACTACTAGGACATAGCTACTAGTATATATTAAGCTGCCTAGAAAGGATTTATGTATATAGAACTATAGCGCCATAGCCTAAGGCTGCATGCGCAGTATTGTACGTAGTATAATATAATGGATAAAAAAAAATAAAAAATAAAAAATAAAAATTTCTATAACTAAGGTATTCCTAGTACTGCCTTATTATTCCCTAATAGTAATATATTAAAAGACATCTTAATTTATCTCCCTTTAATGGTTAACTAAATAGGTCCTATTTTAAGATTAATAATGCCTCCTCTATAGGCTATTAGATCTCCTAAAATTATCACTAATAGGTAAGGGTGCTCCTTTTTCCTGTATAGTAACCCCATTCTTTTAACTGCTGCTAGTAAGATATAGTTCCTCATTGCTCTACTATCTATTAATACTTTAAACTGCTAATCTTACTATTTAACTTATAAATTTAGGTGTTGTCCTTAAATTCCTTTAAGGGTCTAAGGCTCTACTACTGGCTCCCTTTAGTCCCGTAAGCCTCTACTTTTCCTAACTATTAGCTGCTTAATTCTGTCTATACTTAGTCCACTTTTAGCTAATACTTAGTTTACTTTTTATCTTTAATATACTATAGACACGTATTCTCTAGGCATTCCTATTACTATTATTTATCTAGGTATTCTTCCGTAAGGAATTTTCCTAGCTAAAGTATTAAGTTACTTAACTCCTAAACTTTTACTAGATGCTAGCTATATATATACTTAGCGTTCTGGTATTTCTATTCCTTAGTTATCTAATATATTTTTATAGGATATTTTTAATGCTTGTTTTTAGGTGCTCTATATATATTATATATATTATCTATATACGCAATTTATAATAACGTATAGTGTGCTTAGTGCTTTAGGTTAACTCTTAGCTCATCTTTATTCTTAAGTTTAAACCTCTATTATGTTAATCTAAACGTTATAACTTTATTTGTAGGTACTAAGATATATCTCTTGCTTCTCTAGTCCTCTAAACATTCCTTTAGATCTCTTAATATTATAATTAAGGCTCCTTTAATATAACTTATCGCCTTTTCTATAATTGGGTAGTCTTAGATAACTTTTTCGTCTAACTATATATAGAAATCTTCCTACTTATTATTATGCCTTTGCCTATACTACTTTTAGTATAGCTACTGGAGTATATACGGCTTATCCATAAGGAAGTATCTTCTTATTACTATATTATAACAGCCCTTTATATATTGTTCTTTGAACCTAGTTAAAATCCCTAGATCCTCTTCTTGTTCTAGTTTAGTAAGCTATTTAGCTCTTAGTGTGCCTGCCCTAGGCCTATTAGTAATTCTTTATATAGGTGCTCTATCCCTTATACGTCCTAACGTGCTAAATCTCTTATTTAGTTTTTATTCTTACTATAAGGCGATTCTTACTCTAAATTCCTCTATGGTTTTTTTCTTTTTGCGTCTTATAAGTAGATCCTTAAAGTCTTCTTACTTCCTAATCTTAGTATTAACTTTTTAATCTTTAGGCCGAACGCTATATTCTCTTAGTAAGTCTTCTAGGTTTATATATTTATCTCTTAATCTAGTTGCTATTTATGCTATAGATTTTCTAATTTAACTAATAGTCCTTATTTATGTCTTAAAGTCTTAGTCCTATAGGATTCTCGATCCTAAGCTTGCTTTTAACTTAAGCCTTGCTCCTACCTTAGTCTAACTAGGCTTATTAGGTATTCTTATCTCGTCTTAAAAGTCTTAAATCTTACTTATCTTATCTTAAGAGTCTTATGCCTATAGGAAACTCTGTCCTAAGCTTATTTGTATATCTTTAAACTAAGCTACTACCCTACTCTATTGGTTTCTATCTGTTGTAGGTCCTTAGGTCTGCCTTATCTTATCTTAAGAATCTTAGTCGTTTCTTATCTTATTATGAGAATCTTAAGCCTTTAGCTTCTTGCCTTTATTAAATGCCGAAGTAGTTTATTGTCCTACTTCTCTTACGTCTCGCGAAGCGATAGATATCGTATTTAGTGGGGTCTTAATCCCTACTAATATTCCCTATTCTGTAGTGGAATTATCCTCTACCTTTATTATAATATCTCTGAGGTCTATATGCTCCTAGTAAGCCGCCTTTATCGCCTTATTATTATGGAATGTTTCGCCTTTATTAAACTTATTGTCTTTAATGTCTAATCTGCGAACTGGTTTATTAGTTCCTCTATACGCTATAGATTTTAGCTCTTATAGCTAATAGCTTGCACTATACTTAGCGTCTTTATAAATTTGGTATACGTTATTATAATAGAACGTAAAACTTCTAATTAAACATTCTTTTATTCCTTGTAGTATACTATTATCTCTTTATACGTATATGTCTTCCACTACTAGTCTAGTTCCCTTTATTATATAGTAACTCTAACTATCTTTATAATCCCTTATAAAATAACCTTATTTCCTGTAATTTATATAAGCTCTATCTTTAAACTATTAACTTTACTATAGAGTCCGCCTAAATATCTTCTACTGCTAAGATCCCTAGTTTAGCCTTTGCTCCTTAGTCCTGTAATTACTAGATCCTTAATCTTTAGGTTTCTATAGTTTTTTACTCTATTTTTTATAGGCTTCTTTAGTACCACTTAGGTCTATTGGCTTTGTGCTATACTATAGTTTCTAACTTAGCTTTAGTTAATGCGTACTTTGCGCCTTATATAACTATAGAACTCTATATTAACCTCTTTTAGCCTGTTCCCTTTAGTAGATCTAATTGTTAATCTTAATTACCTAATCTATTAAATCCCTTAGGGTATCCGTATCTTCCATTAGGATAATTACGTCCTAGACTTTAGCCTTAAGTCCCTATTTATACTATACTATAAGCGCCTTATTATTCCACTCTACTTATATCGCTAACGTCTGGAACTATATTGTATACTTAATTGCTAAGGTTTATTACGTAATGTCTTAGAGTTTTCTTTCTGCCGTAGTTACTGCCTCTAGGTCTCTAAATATTTATATAAGTTGCTCTGTAAACCCTTCCTAGCTTAAGAATATAAATCGCACCTCTTAATTGGTGGTCGTTATTCCGTTTGCCTATATCTCCGTAAAGTAAGGCTTAAACTACTTAAGTGCTCTTCCTAATAGGAATAGTCCTGTATAGGCTATTTGATCTATAGGTATAGGTAGCTTTGCCCCTTTTTATATAACTTTAAAATGCATTTGCGTAAGGAATCCTTTAAGCTTTAATCTCTCTCCTAAGAATCTCTTAATTAATAGTAGCTTGACCCTTACTACTCCTATTCTATTAACCCTTTCTTCTAGTGCCGTATTGTTTATTGTTAACTAGTTAATTACCTCTTATAACTGTCTGACTGTTATAGGTTGTTATAAGTTAGTATCTGCTATACTGGTGTCACCTAACCTTAAAGTAGTTGCTGCCGTTAATGGCGTTATAGTAGTGGCTGCTTTTAGTGGTATATTATTTAACTTTCTGCACTTGTAACCGTAACTAGGTAGTAATTATATAATGGAACCTTATAGCAGGAACTACGATAGGCTTATTATTAGGCTAGGTGTATAGGTAAGCAAGTTAAAGTTAATAATATAATAATAACTAGTAGAGTAGTTGCCTAATAGATTAACTCTAATTATATTCCGAGAATTACTATAAGGAAGGAACTATCTAGGTAGGGACTGTGGTCCTTTAAATATATAACCGTACTCCTAAGAAATCCTTCTTATATATAATGTACGTGTGCTCTATCTACTCTGTTACGGATTATATAAATCGTATAGATTATATAGATTACCTTATATAACCTTAGTTACCATTCCTCGTTATATAGCTCTATTGGCTCTATCCTAGACCGTGCCTAAATTAACCAACTAGCTTCTTCCGACTCTTCCCTAAGTAGTCGTAATATTATACTTAAAGCGTCCGTAACAGATACGATTAATAAGAGAGATAAACTTACTCCTTCTAATATTACTCTCTGTTATATAATAGAGCAATTTCTCTCTATTTTTAAGAGTGCGACTCTATTTCTTAAAGGTTAATAAGCAATAATTAAACAAGTTCTTAAGGTTATTAAGATTATTAGAGAATATCTTAAAATCTCTTTGGTATGTCGTATGATAATATTAATTGCTTTTACTAATTTAAGTAAAAAGAAAGCTAATAGCTTAAAAATTGAATTAAATATATAAAGGCTAAGTTTAACTTCTATTATTACGGACGCTTTAAGTACAATATTACGACTACTTGGAGAAGAGACGGAAGAAGCTAGTTAGTTAATTTAGGCACGGTTTAGGATGGAACTGGTAGAACCATATAACGAGGAATGGTAACCGAGGTCACATAATATGCTACGTATTAAATAAGAGAAACAAAAGGAACTTACATACCTTACGTATAAGACGTACATCATATATAAGAAGGATTTCATAGGAGTACGGTTGTGTATTTAAGGACCCTTAATCCCTACCTAGATAGTTCCTTCCTTATAGTAATTCTCAGAATATAATTAAAGTTAATCTGTTAGGCAACCACTCCACCAGTTATTATTACGTTGTTAACTTTTATACTTGCATTTCCTATACACCTAGCCTAATAACAAGCCTACCGTAGTTCCTGCTATAAGGTTCTATTATATAATTACTACCTAGTTACGGTATTAATATAAGAAGTTAAACAATATGCCACCAAAAGCAGCCACTATAACGCCATTGACGGTAGCAACTACTTTAAGGTTAGGTAACGACACTAGTATAGTAGATACTAACTTATAGCAACCTGTAACGGTCGGACAACTATAAGAGATAGTCGACCAGTTAATAGAAAATAATGCGATATTAGAAAATAGGATTAATAGGATAGGCGCAGCAAAGGTTAAGTTACTATTAATTAAAAGATACTTAGGAGAGAGATTAAAGCTTAAAGGATTCCTTATATAAATGCACTTTAAGGTAGTATAGGAGGGAGCAAAGCTGGCAATACCTATGGATTAAATAGCCTATGCAGGACTATTTTTAATAGGAAGGGCACTTAAATAGTTTAAGCCTTACCTTATAAAAATACAAGTAAACGGCATAATAATTACTAACCAAGAGGTACGGTTTATATTCTTAAGCTAGAATAGATTTATAGAACGACTTACCTAAATATTTGGAGACCTAGAGGCAGTAACCACGGCGGAAAGAAAACTCTAAGACATTACGCAGCGAACCTTAGCAATTGAGTATATAACGCAGTTCTAGACGTTAGCAACGCAAGTAGAGTGGAATAATAGGGCGCTTATAGCATAGTATAAATAAGGACTTAAGGCTAAAGTCTAGGACGCGATTATCCTAATAGAAGATGCGGACACCCTAAGGGAACTAATAGATTAGGCGATTAAGATTAATAATTGGATCTACCAAAGGGAATAGGCTAAGAAGGGCTAGGATAGAGTTCTATAGTCGTATAAGGCGCAGAGTACGCAATAATAAAAGCTAAGTTAGAAACTATAGTATGGCGCAGAGCTAATGGACCTAAGTAGTACTAGAGAAGCCTATAAGAGATAGAGTAAGAAACTATGGAAACCTAGGGGACAAGGATTAAGTAATTAAAGGTCTAAGGAGCAAAGGCCGAACTAGGGATCTTAGCAATAGAAGACGTTTAGGCGGACTCTATAGCAAGAAAAATGGTTTAAAAAAGGAGCTTATATAAATTGTAGAAAATAGGGTTATTATATTAGAGACTATAGAAGTGGGTAGAGTTACTATATAGTAAAAGGCATGAGACTAGTAGACGATATACACGTATAGAGGGATGATAATATGCTACGAGGAACAAAAGAATATTTAATTGGAAATTTTGCGTTTTATTATAATAACACATACCAAATTTATAAGAACGCTAAGTATAGCGTAAGCTATTGGCTATAAGAGCCAGTACCTATAGGATATAGAGGAACTAATAAACTAGTTTATAGATCGGACATTAAGGATAATAAATTTAACGTAGGCGAAACATTTTATAATAATAAGGTAATAAGAGCGGTTTACTAGGAATACGTAGCCATCAGAGATATTATATTAGAGGTAGAGGATAATTCCACTACAGAATAGGGAATATTAGTAGGGATTAAGACCCCACTAGATACGATATCTATTACTTTATAAGATATAAGAGAAGTAGGACAGCGAACTACTTTAGTACTTAATAAAGGTAAAAGGCTAAAGGCTTAAGATTCTCACAGTGAGATGCGAGATGATTAAGATTCTTAAGATAAGATGAGGCAAGCTTAAGGACCTACTACGGATGATAACCGATAGAGTAGAGCAACGGCTTAGTTTAGTAATATACGAATAAGCTTAGGATGAAGTTTCCTATAGGTATAAGACTCTTAAGATAAGATAAGTGAGATTTAAGACTTTTAAGATAAGATGAGAATACTAAGTAAGCCTAATTAGACTAAGGCTAGAGCTAAGCCTAAGTTAGAAGTAAGCTTAGGGTTAAAGAATCTAAGGAACTAAGAATTTGGAGTACGAATTAGGACACCCATAAGTAAAAAGCAAGGAGCTTCCTTACAGATTAGAGAATCTGCGGCATAAACAGCAATTAGACTAGGAGACGAGTATATAGACCTAGAAGATTTACTAGTAGAATACAGTGTTTAGACTAAAGATTAAAAAGTTAATACCAAGATTAAGAAGTAAGAGAACTTTAAGGATTAAAGCGCGAGACGCAAACTAAAGGAAACCATAAAAGAGTTTAGGTAAAGAATTATTATATAGTAAGAATAGAAACTAGATAAAAGATCTAGTATATTAGGGCGTATAAAGGATAGAGCACTAGTATAAAGAATTACTAATAGGCCTAGGGTAGGTATACTAAGAGCTAAGTGGCTTACCAAACTGGAAGATAAAGAGGATCTAGGGATCCCTACTAGGTTTAAAGAATAACATATAAAGGGCTATTACAATATAGTAATAAGAAGATACTTCCTTATAGATAAGCCGTATATACTCTAATAGCTATACTAAAAGTGGTATAGGCAAAGGCATAATAATAAGTGGGAAGATTTCTATATGTAGTTGGATGAAAAAGTTATCTAGGACCACCCAATTACAGAAAAGGCCATAACGCACATTAAAGGAGCCTTAATTATAATATTAAAGGATCTTAAGGAACGTTTAGAGGACTAGAGAAGCAAGAGATATATTTTAGTACCTACAAATAAAGTTATAACGTTTAGATCAATATAATAAAGGTTTAAACTTAAAGATAAAGATAAGTTAAGAGTTAACCTAAAGCACCTAGTATACCACACGTTATTATAGATCGCGTATATAGATGATATATACAAGATATATAAAAATCCGAAAAAAAAGAATTGGAAATACCCTATAAGAATATATTAGATAATAGATAAGCAATAATATAGGAACGCTAGATATATATATAGATGGCATCTAGTAGAGGTTTAAGAGGAAGGAAGTTTAGTACTTTAACTAGAAAGATTCCTTACGGAAGAATACTTAGACGGATAATAGTGGTGGTAATGCCTAGAGAACACGTGTTTATGGCATATTAAAGATAAAAAGCGAACTAGATATTGGCCGAAGAATAAGCCAAGTGCATAAAGATTAAGCAGCTAATAGTTGGGAAAAGTAGAGGCCTACAGGACTAGAGGGAGCCAGTAGTAGAGCCTTAGACCCTTAAAGGAATTCAAGGATAATACCTAAATTTATAAGTTAATTAGCAAGATTAACAGTTTAAAGCGCTAATAGATAGTGGAGTAATAAGGAACCATATCTTACTAGTAGCAGTTAAAAGAATGGGATTACCTTATAGATAAAAGGAGGAACTTTACCTATTAGTTACGATTTTAGGAGATCTAATAGCCTATAGAGGAGGGATTATTAATCTTAAAACAGGACCTATTTAGATAACTATTAAAGAAAGACGAATTAAGATGTCTTTTAATATCCTACTATTAGGACGGGACGAGGCAGTATTAGGGATGCCTTAGTTATAGGAATATAATCTAAGGATTAATTAGATTACAGGTTAGGTCGATATTAGGAATACTTAACGCCGCAAGATATAATAATAAGCTAAGTTAGTATAGTACTAAGTAGGAGCGACCTACGAAGAAATAGAGAAAGGCTTAAGTTATATACTAAAGAGATACCATAAGTACGGTAAGAAACTATAGTTACTAGAAAGTAAAAAGCTGTTAGAGTATATAGTATAGGACTATAAGATAGAATTAAAACTAGAAATAAGTCTAAAGTTCTTTCTAATCTATAAGTTTACTAAAGAAGAAGGTAGAGCACTAAAAGAGTTTGTTTAGAAAAACCTAAGAAAAGGATATATTAGACCATCGCAGTTATTAGCAGGATATCCAGTACTATTTATACTAAAGAAAAATGGCAAACTAAGGCTATATATTAACTATAGATAGTTAAACAGTATTACTAGAAAGGATAGGTATCCTTTACCTTTAATTAGCGAAATTTAAGATAGGATAGGCAATGCGCAAATCTTTATAAAGATAGATCTAAGATAGGCGTACTATTAGATTAGAATTAAGGAAGGCGACAAATAGAAGGCAGCTTTTAGGTTAAAGGAAGGACTATATAAACTATTAGTTATACAATTCGGGCTTATAAACGCACTAGCAACGTTCTAGAAGCGTATTAACAATATATTAGGAGAATACTTAGATGAATTTGTTATAGTATACCTTGACGATATTATTATCTACTTAATAACTAAGGAAGAATACGGGGAACACGTTAAATAGGTCTTAAAGAGACTATAAGAAGAACAGATGCTAGTAGCAATTAAGAAATGCGAGTTCTTTACCAGGAAGACCGATTTTATTAGATTTATTATTAAACTAGGCTAACTTAGCATAAATCTAAAGAAGATTGAGGCTATAGTGAATTAGTAAGAACTAGAGAATATTACGCAGTTAAGATTATTCCTAGGGTTTTGCAATTACTGCAGAAGGTTTATAGCGCAATAGTTAAAGGATATTAAGCTATTTACGCGGTTAATAAAGAAAGAAGAACTATAGGCATAGGGGGAGGAATAGAGAGAACTCTTTAAGAAAGTTAAGAAGTTGTTTACCTAGGAGCTAGTTCTTAAGATCTATTAACTAGGACTAAAAATAGTTATAGAAATAGATATATTAGACTACGTACTAGGGGTATACTTTATGCAGAAATATTAAGATAAATAGCACTTAGTGGTATACTACAGTCGGAAGATAATACCACTAGAGTTAAACTATAATATCTATAATAAGGAGTTACTAGGTATAGTTATAGCGTTAAAGAAATAGAAAGCATTCTTATAAGGCATGGAGAAACTATTTATAGTTAAGACGGATTATATGAACTTAATAGGATTCCTAATAATAAAGGAACTTAACTAAAGACAGGTTAGATGGGCAGAAATGCTTATAAAATACTATTTTAAGATTTAGTATACTAAGGGTACAGATAATATAAGGGCAAACGCTCTAAGTTAAAAGGCTAAACTATAAAATGATAAAAAGCCATTAGGGGCTTTACTGCGAAAGGATATAGACGGATTAATTAGATATAATTATCTAAAGATTGCAGTAACTTAGGAAAATAATAAGTTAGAAAGAGTCTATAAGACACCGGAAAGCTTTTAAGTATAAAGGATTCTAAAAGTATAACTAGAAGATCTATAGACGGATATATACAAAAACTAAAAAGTAAAGTATATCCTAAGAAGTATAGCAGAGTAATTTGTGGAAGAATTCTATAGAGGATTAGCTTAAGGACACAATAGAGCTAGAGGCTTAGTATTAAGACTTTAGGAAGAGTATATTATTAATAGAATCTAAAGGATAGCTAAAAGGGTTACTAAAGAGTGTCTAAATTACTAAAGGAATAAACTAACGAGGCATAAACCATATAGAGGGCTATAACCTATTAAAATACCAGAGAGACCATAGGAAGTTATATTATAGGACTTTATTATTAAGTTACTAAAGTTAAGAGATCCTATTACCGGATAAGATTATAACGTGATCTTAGTAATAATAGATAAGCTTATAAAGTGGGGATACTTTATAGTATATACAGAAGAAATCTTAGCGGAGGATATTGCTAGAATCTATATTAAAGAAGTGTTTGTAAGATATAGAGCACTAAGTAAAATTATATTAGATAGAGATTTAAGATTCGTAGTAGTATTTTAGGAGGTATTCTTAGCGGAGTAAGGAGTTAAAGCAGTAACTTTTACTATATATTACCCGCAGACAGACGGTTAAATAGAAAGACTAAATTAGACGCTAGAACAGTATCTAAGACATTATATTAATTACGCGCAGAATAATTGGGTATCGTTATTACCAGTTATATAGTTTATATATAATATAACACCTTAAGAAGGAATAGGCATATTACTATTTAAGGCAAATTATGGATATAAGCTAAGAATATTATTATTACTACGGTAAGTAAAGAAAACGAGTAGTATAGCTAAAGAAAGAATAAAGANGTTAATAAATCTTTATATAGACCTTATGGAATTAGTAAAGAAAGTATAAGAGAGAATAAAAAAGTACTATAATACAAAGAGATCTAAGGGACTAGATCTTAAGGAAGGAGATAAAGTATAGCTACTACACAAAAATTTTAAGAGTTGATAACTAAGTAAGAAGTTAGACTATATTAGACTAGGACC
This sequence comes from Cenococcum geophilum 1.58, assembly GCF_001692895.1. Lineage (NCBI taxonomy): Eukaryota > Fungi > Ascomycota > Dothideomycetes > Gloniales > Gloniaceae > Cenococcum > Cenococcum geophilum. The sequence continues at coordinate 466,242 of NW_027137626.1, forward strand.
TTTTAAAATTATATAGAGGATTTTACTAGTTATATTTAAGTTAAACTTACCAGCTAGAATAAAGATTTACCCTATATAGTATATTATAATGCTAGAGCTAGCATATAGGAATATTAAGCTACTGGTTTATAAAGCAGACACGTATAGAGGATAGGAAGAAGACAAATAGTAAGTTTTAAAGATCGTTAGTTATAAGGATATTAATAACAAAATATAGTACGAGGTTAAGTAAATAGGCTATACTAAGACTACCTAGGAGCTACTAGAGAATTTAAAGAATGCTATAGGAAAGGTATAGGAGTATTAGAAGAGATTAGGTTAGGAAGTATTAAAAAAGAAGAATTACTAAAAAATAAGTTACCTAAGGGGGACCTAGGAAGAGCAGTTGCCAAACTACTTAGATTTATTTCCTTCTCTATTAAAAGAGAATCCATTCTTTTATCGCTAAGTTCCTATAGACCTTATTTTATAAGTTTTTACTCCTTAAAATGGACCTTCTTACAAACCTTCTTAAGACGGAGTAGATAAGTAGATGCCGCAATGCGAGTATCTAGGGCCTTCTATTCCGCATCCTAAGAACATTCCAACTTAGTAAGGGCTTAAGATAGTTTACTATCTAGCTGCGCAGTAGCAGATTAAATATAAGACCCTAAGATAAATTAATTAGGGAACCAGACAACTATTAAGAGTAATAGGTCGCGTATATTTAGTATTAGAAGTAGAGCGAACATCACAGGACGAGCAAATATTTACTTTAGTGCACTCCGAATAAGAGGACGGTTGTTATAAAAATAGGTTTACTAACGTAATACAGACCAGCCCCTCTTTCGAATAGTAAGAATATAAAGACGGCATAATCTTACTAAGAGATAATATTGCAGCAATAGTGTGAGCACGACGTTGGGCGTATAAAGAAGAAATTGCTTTAGGTATAATAAGCAATAATATTAACCAAATTAATTAGATGGATATTATACCTCTAGTAACCAACTTAGAGATGTTTTAAATCTTTAAGGACGAAGATAGAGAGGAGGGAGATAGTATTACGGACGCTTTAAGTATAATATTATAACTACTTAGAGAAGAAACAAAAGAAGCTAGTTGGTTAATTTAGGCACGGTCTAGGATAGAACCGGTAGAACTATATAATGAGGAATAGTAACTAAGGTTATATAATATGCTACGTATTAAACGAGAGGAATAAGAGGAACTTACGTACCTTATATATAAGACGTATATTACGTATAAGAAGGATTTTATAGGAGTACGGTTATGTATTTAAGGACCCTTAGTCCCTACCTAAATAGTTCCTTCCTTATAATAATTCTCAGAATATAATTAGAGTTAATCTGTTAGGCAACCACTCCACCAGTTGTTATTACGTTGTTGACTTTTGTAATTGCATTTCCTATACACCTAGCCTAATAACGAGCCCACCGTAGTTCCTGCTATAAGGTTCCGTTACATCTATGCTTTAAAGCTAAATTAATTGCCTTACTACGCTACGGCTCGTATTCTTTATCTAGAATATTATATAACCTAGCTTAAGGATATAGACAATAATCCTATTAATCTATACGTCGCCTATAAACTCAAAGTCTAAAGCCTTTAGAAGAAATTCCGCTAAGAGAATTAATTCCTCTCTTAATTATATAATAGCCTTTAGAAACCGGCTAATTCTTTAAGTAATTAGGCCTAGCCTCTAAATTAGTTTAAGAAACTTTATTAAAATATAAAGCAGAAACACACGCGACCTTAAAGTTAAGATAAATTTAATAATTACTATAATAAAGCAGCGTTGTACGACATTAAGATACCCGTATTAGAGTAGTGGTTATAGGATATACAGCAAAAACAATGGCCATAGCTTTCGCGCTAGGCAATTAAGATCCTATTAATCCTATTAATAAGTAATAAGCCAGAGATAATCTTTTTAGGAGGTTGTCGTACGGTTACTTAGGATAAGACGTTAATAATAGCAGTAATATTAGAGCAATAGAATATAAAAGAGATTAAAAAAGGGGAGACCTACTTTAAGATAATTTTTAGGAGGACGTTATATAATATTATGGGAAAGGATGCAGCTTAGAATAGGAGAAATTTTAAAAAGTAGTCGTACGAGAAGAAAGGGCAGAAAGGAGATAATATAATATTAATTAGATTTTCCGCCACCCTAATCGTATAATTGGAATTTTTTTAATTTTTTTTAATTTTTATTTAATAAAAAGCTTTTTCTATAAAGTAATAAGGCTCTATTATAATATAAGGCTGCGTAGGGCTGGTTATTTTGAATTTTGACCCAATATTGGCAATATTATATTGCCGATATATTGCCGATAACCGATATCTTATCGGTTCGTCTTGGTTCGTATCGGTGCCAGCTCTGTTTCAAAACAACGCGTATATCTATATAGAATTCAATCGATTACGCCGCTACTATGCCTTTCGATCGTGCTGGAATCGATGCCGACCTTGTTCAGCCTACTTAGCTCTAAAAATTGAACTTATATAGCAATTTTATAAGGAATTTAACAAACATTACCAGCTTTGTATTGCGAAGCACGAGTATTTGATTCAGCTGATTTAATTGGCTGGTTCTTATCGATAACCGTTGGACGCAAATTGCCGTGCTAAGGGATAAATACATGGTGCCAAGAGGACTCTTGACGATCGAAATGTAGGAAGATTGTGATCTACATCCTGACTGACAATACGTTATGTAATTTCAATATCCAATATAGATCTTATACAGTGATGTGCACGACCAGCTTCCACTGGAAAATATTTATTTCGCTTCGGTACGCGGGCTCGCCAAATCGCCACCAACTGTACAGAGTAATTGTAGCGAACGCATGTGCCTGCACGCAAGGACCTTTTTAGTAGTTGCCCTGGAGAATCGCCTTGGTTGGCCAGGAGAACTAAACTAAGGACGCACGCGCCCTCCCCTCCCCCTTAACTGCGCCCCCCCGCTGTGGCCTCCAAAACGCGAATATAAAGCTGTTCCTGCAATTGCCGATGAAATTTGGCAATATCGTACGGGTGGAAACCTCACGATATTAACGAAGATCACGGCACTACAGAAGCAAGGTTCTTGCAGCTAAGCATACGGCTTCGCTACAATTACTACGTACAGTTGGTGGCAATCAGGCGAGATTGGATGCGCGTACCGAATGTAAAATTTTGGAGCTCTCGCTAAGGGGGGGGGGTGGAAGCTGGTCGTACACATCGCTGTACCATCCGCTGAAGTGTATTTGTTGTGCTCAGATAATTAGCCTTTAGAGGACTCTATCAGGCAGCTCATTCCTGCTGTCTCGCGCCTTAATTAATTTCGTTCGCTTGTTATAAAACGCGAACAAGGCTCGTAATTTGGGATAGCAAATGTGTAAAGCGCTTAATTTCCTCAAATTTCCATTCCGGTTCATGAAGAAAATAGCCCAGGGGAGTATCACCTGAAGAACGCATGGTCTTATCCACCAAATGATACGTAGGTTGATTGAATGTACTTGTAAGATTGGTAGGTCCTTCCATGCTTACAACGAAATAAAATTTTTGAATTGAAGATACACTTTAACATTAGCTTTTATGCATGAGGATCTAATGTTCTCCTTGATGATATAGTATCCAAGGTTCAGATATGGCATCAATTTTAGACATCAAAATCATAACATAGCCTGAAATATACCATTGAGAACTTCTATAGATTGCTTCAAATGTTTTGTGGTTTATATAGAACATAATGAAGCTTGCGTGAGGTTAGTTGTAAGTGGTTATCTTAAATGGACAACATCTATAGACACCCACGCACTTTCTAAGCCTGCAGGATCCTTTTAGACATATATTCAACATTGAGAACAAGTGAGAGCATTTAGGATAAGACAGCACCGCCATGAAATGTCCAGTAGAGAGAACTCTAGACAATAACGAAGAATATAAGTTAATCGGATCCTTTCGGCACAAACCCTCCTCCAGAGCTGAATCGTAATTTCAGCTTTCCTATACTTCGATCTATCGGCTGTGCGCCAGTCGGCTGCCGCTGGAGAATTTCTTTTATCTACAACCTGTCAGAAAGCCTTTAATGCACGATTGAATAGTTCTAGTGTCCCTTGAGGAATCTACTATTGCAATGGGCAAAGCTGCTTACCCCTGGGTTCTGCATTGTAGCTGCAAATGTAGACACCGTTGCATCATGGCTTACTCCATTGAGATAGAACGCGTAGCTACCAAAGATGACGGAGACGATGGTGAAAAGGATAGCTAAACCATATGCAAGAAAAAGGTTGGTAGCTTCATATACGTAAATTGTTTCGCTGAAGGTTGTAGTAACATTTGCGGCAACCCATTTGCTGCGGATAGAATTCTATCAACTCCTAGACATTTCTGATGGGCGTATTTGCATGACTAGCGAGTTTTACGAGAACATACCTAAGAGTCTGGTCATTCATCATACTTAAAGAGGAATTAAGCGCAAATTCCTCAATTTCTTCAGCTAAAGAACTGTTCTGGACATTCTCTGGGCCAACAACTTGCCCATCAGACCCGGCCAACGTGCCAATCCTTTGACTCATATCATACCATTGTAATGACTTTGTTAAATTGGTATTCATTGTTTCGCTGGCTAGCAAAAACCTTGGCGATCCAAAGGCCGTCATTATACCATGCTACAGAGCCAAAGAGATAAGAGCATATCCCTTGAAAGTATGCAGAATAGGAGTTGAGTATATCATTATCGCTCGCCGGTTGATAGAGGTTGGCTGCATTGAGCCACCGCTTTTGAATATTGCTGATGGACGGAACGTGGTTGGTAAAATTGACTTTGAAGGAGACAGATGCATTGTAAAGTCCGCAGCTCACGAATTGCATCCGCGTCTGGTTATTCGGATATTCGGCAATTGCAATCCAAATTTGCCCAAGGAATCTATCTGTAGATATTGTTCTTGATTGAGTAGAATTCCACCAGAAAGTGAGATTGTTACTCTCATAGTATGGAACCACTGCAAAATACCCGATGTCACCTTCTGCTTGTAATTTACCATCTGCCCAGTTGTGTCTCCAATGAAAAGTCTCTTTGTCGAGGGGAGAGTTTCCGGGGAAGCCGACGGCTGGACTATCGGCTCCGCTTGTTTCAGAAACTATTTTAACGATAAGGTCTTCCAGGGTTGCATTGGCTGGATTGCATTGCATCAACGGTACATACACTTGCAAAGCATAGGATGTATTCGGCTGGGAAGATGGTGGTTGGAACGAAAGTCTTTCACCTCCAGAGACTACTGCTCCAATGATTCTCCCAAGGCGTGCTGAGGCTCCCTCCGCCGGGGTGTCAGATCTCGTCCTGTAAGTGAAGACCCGCTCCAGGCTGGAGTTTGATATATCCATCTTCAGTACCTGCATATTAGCAAATTCAAGTTTCTCCGCGTGGCCTACAGAAAGCGTCGCAGGTGTAAAGAGGGTAGATAAAGGTATGCACCTGTCAAAGGGGGTGAGTTGCTCTTCACAGATGTGTATGGATCCTTTCCTGGCTTGTGCATGCTCACCATAAGACTAGAGCAAGAACGGCCCCAATCTGGATCTCCCGCCACAATTCCCAATTCAGAAATGACAGGATGTTGCCTCCTATGCCAAAGGCATCATTAATAGTCTTGAGAGAAACGAACCGGTACCTTAAAGTCCGCCATAGATGCTGGATATAGGCAATCCCAACGGCAGTCTTCAAGCACAATGCAACAACTATAGCGAAGGCGTTGCCAAAACTTGGTCAGTTAGAGGGTAGCTGGAGTCAAATATAAACGAAAAATAACGGCTTGGCTTACCGAAGAGCCCATTGCTATCTCCCTACGTTCCCAACTACCCGGCCATTGAGCCAGGTGTAATAGCAGTGGTGTCCAATAGCGAGACATACTCCGGCTACTAGGGACGCTATCATCACCGTGGGAGAGAGCCAGTGAATGTAGCGTTGGGTCAGAGGTCCATTATGATGCCTTGGGTTGTTCGATGGTTCATGCTGGTAGAGCGGCGGCTCTCTATTATACACACCGGCGGCCTGATTTCCCTCCGTTACTATATTCGTGCGTTCTAAGAGCGGTACGAGAGTGTGTTGGGATGAGGTTTTAGAGTGTGGCTTAACGGGAGTAGTTGGGCTATTGAATGATACTGGGGACACACGCCCGTGTCCTTGAATGGGTGTAGTTCCCTCTCCAGATAGAATCGCGGAATAATACATTGGAATGAGCCATTTGTGAAGAAATTTACGGTAGTTGAGAGTTTTGAACGATAGAGTGATTATTAGACTACTTTGTTGAATGGCAGTAACAGAGGAAGGACAGAATTATTTGGGAGGACGGCCTGAGGGCCAGCGCATGGACGTCTGCAGAAACGCGCATAGAAGAGCATGACGTTTGCTTAAGCCGAACTGGTTTTCGGCCCCATTGCTTAGAAGTCAAGCCACTGACTCTGAGGCAGAAGAAGCAATTACTGAGAGTTCTTATGATGTCTCCTTACGGCAATACAGGAGTCGCTGTTTCAACGATAGTTATACTTTGAATAGGGTCGGATGACGTTGGTTGATCGCGTCCTGCCTGTCTCGAGATTCCCCAGAGCACGCGTGGTTCCGAGAGAACCGTCGTGGTGGCCGAACAGCAGGCTGCGCAATACATGGCGAAAGGGGGGATAGGTCACAAAACGGAAGTGAGGGATAATTATAGAACTCCGTCAAGAGCGAGAAAACCCCGCATACCCGGCGGCGTATTGAGGCGTTAACAAGTGTGCCACATTTCTAACATACTTCAGCCATTAAGCCTTTTGGTTCGCCTACTTGAAATACAAGATGTTTTCACGTCTCAATGAATGCTCGGTGAGTGTCGTTGATAAGCGACGTAAACTCATACATTTCTCGGGTATCGATGCATCAAGGAGACTACGTGCAATCAGGATGTACTTGCACGCAATATGTGAATATACTATAAAAGCATAGAAATCTTCTATATTATACGGCATATAATGTATACACCAACCACAACAGATTCTCTCTTCCTCAAATCTAACTCTCTCCGGAAACGGATGGCCTATGCGGCGCCTTACGAAGCCAATAACACTTCAAATGTCGTCAATTAAAATGTAGACACGCGCCAAACCCACGTCCAACCGTACCTCTGTTTGGCTTGACGCGGAAAAAGGCAATCCTCGACCAGCACTCGTCCGCCTTCCACAAGCCCACCAGTTATACCCAAAGCTGCGGTAAGATCTGCCCTACATTCCTTCAAGGCGGGCTCGACAACCTGCGGTTGCTGCAAGTGCGTATTATCTTTCGCCGTTCGAGTCAGGCAAAAGTATTGTCCAAATTCCTTTTCAGTAGATATCTCATCACTAGGCCTCTCATTTGTGGCGCCAAAGCCTGCTCAAGCCCTTTTGCTTCCTCCGCATTGGCCCTGGAGTTGGGATGCGTCGGATATCGACCGACTCTCTCTCAGCCTTTATAGGCAGGTATATGAAGTCGTAATCGCGCTCGTGGACGGTGACTTCGCGATTAAGCGGGAGAGTCATGCTTTCGAGATTGCGTAAGGACATGCTTGTTGAGGAAAATGTGGTGGGTGCAGTGTATTAATTGCGAGGAAGTATCGTATAATTTGTTTGAGAATGATCGGTGGCTTCTAGACGCTCAGGATGGTTGTAACCGATTTCGAGTTTGAGGTTCTGTACGGAGAAAGACGACCAAGTAGGCATGAAGCCATCCTTATAGTCGAAGGCTCGGAGGATATACCCTCAAAAAGCCGAGTCGCGATTGGTAAAGATGTTCTTAAGGCCGAGTACTGGAGGCGGGCGAAGTATGCGGTCATAACTTCCTCCCGAACATGAATCGGCGACTAGTGGATTTTAGGCGACGCTGACTGGAGTTAAGCCGTCGGTGTTTATCCCTGCCGTCACACGTGTTGCGCAGCTGAGTATGTTGCTAGCGATTAATTTATCTCAGGTGCCTCAGCCGCTTCGTAGATGATTGGCAGGCCCGCCCCTTTGCATAACTTCTTACTAACCCTCAACTCCACGTGACCCAGCAATCCTCTGCGAAGCGTCTGAGAGCTTATGGGCGCGTGTTTGGTGCAACTCGTATACCATTTCCAACGTATGTCAAATTCAAATAGCTATATTAGGGTTAATTCAGCAGCTATTGCTACAGTTCGCGATGCATTTACATTATAATCTCTCCTACTAATATATTCTAATTAATTAAACTAGCTAACTAACGTATTAGGGGGCGAAGTACAGCCTTAAAGTTTAAAGACGTGTTTTTAAACCCGTATCCACCTAACCAGCTATATTGGAACCTTAATCGCATTTTACCACCACAACTTATTTTTCCCTAAGATTGGGTAAGCTACTTTTTA